>NW_027441455.1:1200000-1500000 GCF_964195595.1 Calonectris borealis | reverse complement strand
TGTCATCACAAGCGACGCAGGAACAGTAGATCATTCAACGCAACGAAAATATCATGATTCAAAATGATGTGCTTTGGTTTCCTCTCAAAAACCCAAAATGCTATGGGGTCAGACTTCATTTCTAGGAACACCACGCATGCTACCTCACTTCTGACACAACTCTGTTCTGGGTAGGACTGAACAACAAAGCAGAATTAGATCCTGGAAGAATCCCTTCTCAGAAATATCTCTGGATGCAGAGCAGATTATTTTATGTAAATCACCAACGACTCAGAGATACCCAGGAGCAACCCAAGACCCCCAGGAACACCCCATGGGGACCTAGAGGCTCCCAGGAGCACCCCACGGGCCCCCAGAGATCCCCAGGAGCACCCCACAGGCACTCAGGAGACACAAGGACTGCCCACAATCCTCCAGGAGCACCCCAGGGGAACCCCAAGGCTACCCAGAGGCACCTAGAACACCCCAAGGCTCCCAGGAGCACAACAAGAACATCCAGCAGCACCCCAAGATGCCCACGAGTATCCTGTGAGCACCTAGAGAAACCCAGGAGCGCCGCAAGACCCCCGCGAACACCCCAAGGGCACCCAGAGACCCCCAGGAGCACAACAAGTACATCCAGCAGCACCCCAAGATCCCCGGGGACACCCCGTGGGCACCCAGAGACCCCCAGGAGCCCCCCAAGAGCACCCAAAGAGCAACGCAAGAACACCAGGAGCACCCTGTGGGCACCCAGAGACACCCAGGAGCACCCCAAGACCCCCAGAACATCCTATAGGCACCCAGAGACCCTCAGGAACACCCCAGGAGCACTCCAAGGGGACTCGGAGACACCTAGAAGACCCCAAGAGCCCAAGGAACAACCCATGGGCACTCAGAGACCCCAGGAGCAAAAGAAGAACCCCCAGAAGCACAGCAAGACCACGAGGAGCGCCCCAGCAGCAGCACCAGGGCCTAGGACCGGCACCTGGAACCGGCACCTAGAACCGGCACCTAGAACCCCAGGAGCATCCCAAGGCACCCAGCAACAACCCATGGGCACCTATAGATGCCCCGCAGCACCCCTAGACCGCCAAGACCACCCCAAGACTCCCAAGAGCAGCCTGCGGGCACCCAGAGGGCCCCAGGAGCACCCCAAGACCCCCAGGAGCATACTGGGAGCACACAGAGACCCCCAGGAGCACCGCAAGAACGCCCAGAAGCACCCCAAGACCCGCAGGAGCATCCTCTGGGCACCCAGAGACCCCCGCGAGCAGCCCCAGGAGCACCCCAAACGCAGCCCGTAGAGACCTCCCAGTCCTGGAGGCTATTTTTTGATGGACCTTAACATACCTAATGCTTTCCGAGATGAGACTTGCCTGACGTTCAGCCCTCTACCTTGTGATGTGGAGGCCCGGACGGTTTACTCTGCATCTCCCACGACTTTGCTGTATCTCCCGTCGGCTGCACAGACACTCCAACAGAACAGACCTCAGCGACACCCAAATCCAACTGCAAAACCCATCTCAGTAAGGCTCGGGAACACACCTCCCTTTCCCAACCATCCCCTGGTCCCAAAAGTTTAGAAACCCCTTCTCTTCTCCTGAACTGCCAGCGACGGAACCCCGCTCCTTCCTGACAGCTCCTGCCCTGGAGTTGCAGCCCTCAAGCCCCTGTGTCGGCCGCTCCTCGGGAGCTGCTCTGCCCAGCTATGCCCAGGCTTCTGCGAGCACCTCCCACCTTCCCACAGACTCTGACCTCTGCTACAGCCCCACAAAAGAAGTCAAGTCCTGACGCTTATCATCCACGAGGGGCCGGCCGCCAGCCGCATCGCTTCTAGGGACAACATGATACTCTGTGGGCGAAGGCCACGAGCCGTTCCATACGCTGAAAGACACGATGCCTTATGTCCCTGCTGCTTTCTTGAACAACGCTACAACTCCATAGACAGATGCATACAAGATGCTCACCTCAAGCCCTGCTAAATAGTCTCACAGTCGCTCCTAGCCAGAGATGATGTCAACAGCTTCTGCAATAGACAGCAAAACTGGTGGAAAAAAACAAGGTTCCATCTTCAATAAAGTCAGGAATTCCAAAACAATACAATGCACCTGGAATAAAATAAAAACCAAAACCAGATTATGAACCAAAACCATACATCTTGCCACCTCTGAACACCCAATACAAATTGACCCACCTGGGAAAAAAAAAAAAATAAAGAGAAAGGCTGCATACGAGTCTCCTTTCTGCTCTAGATGCAGCTGAACCTTGCCTGGTCCTGAAGCCCTTAGCTTCAACAGACCCCTCTGCTTCCCTAAATCTCAAAACAAGACTACCCAAATAGCTTAGACAGCTCAAAAGCTGCAATCAACTGAAGCAACAGCAGACCACCGCCTCCAGAGAAGCCCAGCAGCAGCATGAGCTCCCTGAGGAGAGGCTGTAGCTCATCTCCCCCAGGCCCCGCCCACCGCCCTTCCCACAATCCCCTGGGAACGGGCGGGGCCAACCACCAGAGGCATCAAGGCAGCCAGAGGAGCAGCAGGCAGTTTTCTCACCTGCCTTCAGTTTACAGCATGCCAAGCACCAAACAGAGAAAGCCACCCTCACAGCAAACCACCATACCTGCTCTTTTGGAATCAATCCTAGACTCCTTAAGGTTGGAAAAGACCTCTAAGACCATCGAGTCCAACCGTCAACCCAACACCACCACGCCCACTAAACCACGTCCCTAAGCACCTCCTCTACACGTTTTTTCAATACTTCCAGGGTTGGTGACCCAACCACTTCCCTGGGCAGCCTGTTCCAAGGCCTGACCACTCTTTCAGTAAAGAAATTTTTCCTACAGTTGCAGCTATTGCATCAGCAATGGGACCAGGCAGGGACTTCAACTTGCTTTTTCTAGGGCGTAGATAGACAAAGATAGATGTCATCACAAGCGACGCAGGAACAGTAGATCATTCAACGCAACGAAAGTATCATGATTCAAAATGATGTGCTTTGGTTTCCTCTCAAAAACCCAAAATGCTATGGGGTCAGACTTCATTTCTAGGAACACCACACATGCTACCTCACTTCTGACACAACTCTGTTCTGGGTAGGACTGAACAACAAAGCAGAATTAGATCCTGGAAGAATCCCTTCTCAGAAATATCTCTGGATGCAGAGCAAATTATTTGCTGTAAATCACCAACGATTCAGAGACACCCAGGAGCACCCCAAGACCCCCAGGAGCACCCCATGGGGACCTAGAGACTGCCAGGAGCACCCCACGGGCCCCCAGAGATCCCCAGGAGCACCCCACAGGCACTCAGGAGACACAAGGACTGCCCACAATCCTCCAGGAGCACCCCAGGGGAACCCCAAGGCTACCCAGAGGCACCTAGAACACCCCAAGGCTCCCAGGAGCACAACAAGAACATCCAGCAGCACCCCAAGATGCCCACGAGTATCCTGTGAGCACCTAGACAAACCCAGGAGCGCCGCAAGACCCCCGGGAACACCCCAAGGGCACCCAGAGACCCCCAGGAGCACAACAAGAACATCCAGCAGCACCCCAAGATCCCCGGGGACACCCCGTGGGCACCCAGAGACCCCCAGGAGCCCCCCAAGAGCACCCAAAGAGCAACGCCAGAACACCAGGAGCACCCTGTGGGCACCCAGAGACACCCAGGAGCACCCCAAGACCCCCAGAACATCCTAGAGGCACCCAGAGATCCTCAGGAACACCCCAGGAGCACTCCAAGGGGACTCGGAGACACCTAGAAGACCCCAAGAGCCCAAGGAACAACCCATGGGCACTCAGAGACCCCCGGAGCAAAAGAAGAACCCCCAGAAGCACAGCAAGACCACGAGGAGCGCCCCAGCAGCACCGCCAGGGCCTCGAACCGGCGCCTCGAACCGGCGCCTCGAACCCCAGGAGCATCCCAAGGCACCCAGCAGCAACCCAGGGGCACCTATAGATGCCCCGCAGCACCCCTAGACCGCCAAGACCACCCCAAGACTCCCAAGAGCAGCCTGCGGGCACCCAGAGGGCCCCAGGAGCACCCCAAGACCCCCAGGAGCATACTGGGAGCACACAGAGACCCCCAGGAGCACCGCAAGAATGCCCAGAAGCACCCCAAGACCCTCAGGAGCATCCTCTGGGCACCCAGAGACCCCTGGGAGCAGCCCCAGGAGCACCCCAAACGCAGCCCGTAGAGACCTCCCAGTCCTGGAGGCTATTTTTTGATGAACCTTAACATACCTAATGCTTTCCGAGATGAGACTTGCCTGACGTTCAGCCCTCTACCTTGTGATGTGGAGGCCCGGACGGTTTACTCTGCATCTCCCATGACTTCGCTGTATCTCTCGTCAGCTGCACAGACACTCCAACAGCACAGACCTCAGCGACACCCAAATCCAACTGCAAAACCCATCTCAGTAAGGCTCGGGAACACACCTCCCTTTCCCAACCAAAAGGTGCCCTGGTCCCAAAAGTTTAGAAACCCCTTCTCTTCTCCTGAACTGCCAGCGAAGGAACCCCGCTCCTTCCTGACAGCTCCTGCCCCGGAGTTGCACCCCTCAAGCCCCTGTGTCGGCCGCTCCTCGGGAGCTGCTCTGCCCAGCTATGCCCAGGCTTCTGCGAGCACCTCCCACCTTCCCACAGACTCTGACCTCTGCTACAGCCCCACAAAAGAAGTCAAGTCCTGACGCTTCTCATCCACGAGGGGCCGGCCGCCAGCCGCATCGCTTCTAGGGACAACATGATACTCTGTGGGCGAAGGCCACGAGCCGTTCCATACGCTGAAAGACACGATGCCTTATGTCCCTGCTGCTTTCTTGAACAACGCTACAACTCCATAGACAGATGCATACAAGATGCTCACCTCAACCCCTGCTAAATAGTCTCACAGTCGCTCCTAGCCAGAGATGATGTCAACAGCTTCTGCAATAGACAGCAAAACTGGTGGAAAAAAACAAGGTTCCATCTTCAATAAAGTCAGGAATTCCAAAACAATACAATGCACCTGGAATAAAATAAAAACCAAAACCATATTATTAACCAAAACCATACATCTTGCCACCTCTGAACACCCAATACAAATTTACTGACCTGGGGGGAAAAAAAAAAAAGCTGCATACAAGTGTGCTTTCTTCTACACATGCAGCTGAACCTTGACTGGTCCGGAAGCCCTTACCTTAAACAGACACCTCTGCTTCTCTAAATATCAAAACAAGGCTACGCAAAGAGCTTAGGCAGCTCAAAAGCTGCAGTCAGCTGCAGGAACAGCAGACCACCTCCAGAGAAGCCCAGCAGCAGAATGAGCTGCCTGAGGAGAGGCTGTAGCTCATATGCTCCGGGCCCCACCCACCACCCTTCCCACAATCCCCTGGCAAAGGGGAGGAGAGAACGACCAGAAGCACGGGGAACAAAACCAGAGCCCCGGGAACAAAACCAGGGCCCGGGGGACAAAACCAGAGCCCCGGGAACAAAACAAGAGCCCGGGGAACAAAACCAGAGCCCCGGGAACAAAACCAGAGCCCGGGGGACAAAACCAGGGCCCGGGGGACAAAACCAGGGCCCGGGGGACAAAACCAGAGCCCGGGGGACAAAACCAGGGCCCTGGAAACAAAACCAGAGCCCCGGGAACAAAACCAGAGCCCGGGGAACAAAACCAGAGCCCCGGGAACAAAACCAGGGCCCCGGGAACAAAACCAGGGCCCCGGGAACAAAACAAGAGCCCGGGGGACAAAACCAGTGCCCCGGGAACAAAACCAGGGCCCGGGGGAGAAAACCAGAACCCCGGGGAGAAAACCACAGCCCCGGGGAGAAAACCAGAGCCCCGGGAACAAAACCAGAGCCCCGGGAACAAAACCAGAGCCCCGGGAACAAAACCAGAGCCCGGGGAACAAAACCAGAGCCCGGGGAACAAAACCAGGGCCCCGGGAACAAAACCAGAGTCCCGGGAACAAAACCGCGGCCCGCGGGAGAGAACCAGAGCCAGCGGGAGAGAACCAGAGCCAGCGGGAGAGAACCAGAGCTCCGGGAACAAAACCAGAGCCCCGGAAACAAAACCAGAGCCCCGGAAACAAAACCAGGGCCCGGGGAACAAAACCAGAGCCCGGGGAACAAAACCAGGGCCCCGGGGACAAAACCAGAGCGCTGGAAACAAAAACAGAGCCCGGGAGACAAAACCAGGGCCCGGGAAACAAAACCAGAACCCCGGGGAGAAAACCAGAGCCCCGGGAACAAAACCAGAGCCCCGGGAAAAAAACCAGAGCCCCGGGAACAAAACCAGAGCACGGGAAACAAAACCAGAGCCCGGGGGACAAAACCAGGGCCCCGGGGAGAAAACCAGAGCCCCGGGAACAAAACCAGAGCCCCGGGAACAAAACCAGAGCCCCGGGAACACAACCAGGGCCCCGGGAACACAACCAGGGCCCCGGGAACAAAACCAGGGCCCCGGGAACAAAACCAGGGCCCTGGGAACAAAACCAGAGCCCCGGGAACACAATCAGGGCCCCTGGAACACAACCAGGGCCCCGGGAACAAAACCAGGGCCCCGGGAACAAAACCAGGGCCCCAAAAACAAAACCAGAGCCCGGGGGAGAAAACCAGAACCCCGGGGAGAAAACCAGAGCCCCGGGAACAAAACCAGGGCCCGGGGGACAAAACCAGGGCCCCGGGAACAAAACCAGAGCCCCGGGAACAAAACCAGGGCCCCGGGAGGAAAACCAGGGCCCCGGGAACAAAACCAGGGCCCGGGGAAGAAAACCAGGGCCCCGGGAACAAAACCAGGTCCCCGGGAACAAAACCAGGACCCCGGGAACAAAACCAGGGCCCGGGGGACAAAACCAGGGCCTGGGGGACTAAACCAGGGCGCGGGGGACAAAACCAGGGCGCGGGGGACAAAACCAGGGCGCGGGGGACAAAACCAGTGCCCCGGGAACACAACCAGGGCCCCGGGAACACAACCAGGGCCCCGGGAACACAACCACGGCCCCGGGAACAAAACCGGGGCCCCGGGAACAAAACCAGGGCCCCTGAAACAAAACCAGGGCCCCTGGAACAAAACCAGGGCCCCGGGAACAAAACCAGAGCCCCGGGAACAAAACCAGAGCCCCGGGAACAAAACCAAGGCCCGGGGGACAAAACCAGGGCCCGGGGAAGAAAACCAGGGCCCGGGGGACAAAACAAGGGCCCGGGGGACAAAACCAGGGCCGCGGGAACAAAACCAGGGCCCCAGGGAGAAAACCAGAGCCCCG
Organism: Calonectris borealis; assembly: GCF_964195595.1. Taxonomy (NCBI): domain Eukaryota; kingdom Metazoa; phylum Chordata; class Aves; order Procellariiformes; family Procellariidae; genus Calonectris; species Calonectris borealis. The sequence goes on along the minus strand of NW_027441455.1, from coordinate 1,492,776 downwards.
GGGAGAAAACCAGAGCGCCGGGGAGAAAACCAGGGCCCTGGGAACAAAACCAGGGCCCGGGAGAAAAAACCAGGGCCGCGGGAACAAAACCAGGGCCGCGGGAACAAAACAAGGGCCTCGGGAACAAAACCAGGGCCCGGGGGACAAAACCAGGGCCCGGGGGACAAAACCAGGGCCCGGGGGACAAAACCAGGGCCCCGGGAACAAAACCAGGGCCCCTGAAACAAAACCAGGGCCCCTGGAACAAAACCAGGGCCCCGGGAACAAAACCAGGGCCCCGGGAACAAAACCAGGGCCCCGGGAACAAAACCAGGGCCCCGGGAACAAAACCAGGGCCCCGGGAACAAAACCATGGCCGGGGGGACAAAACCAGGGCCCGGGGGACAAAACCAGGGCCCGGGGGACAAAACCATGGCCGGGGGGACAAAACCAGGGCCCGGGGGACAAAACCAGGGCCCGGGGGACAAAACCAGGGCCCCGGGAACAAAACCAGAGCCCCGGGAACAAAACCAGAGCCCCGGGGACAAAACCAGAGCCCCGGGGACAAAACCAGAGCCCCGGGAACAAAACCAGGGCCCGGGGGACAAAACCAGGGCCCGGGGGACAAAACCAGGGCCCCGGGAAAAAAACCAGAGCCCCGGGAAGAAAACCGAGCCCCGGGAACAAAACCAGAGCCCCGGGAACAAAACCAGGGCCCCGGGAACAAAGCCAGGGCCCCGGGAACAAAGCCAGGGCCCGGGAAAAAAAACCAGAGCGCGGGAAACAAAACCAGAGCCCGGGGGACAAAACCAGGGCCCGGGGAACACAACCAGGACCCTGGAACACAACCAGGGCCCCGGGAACAAAACCAGGGCCCCGGGAACAAAACCAGGGCCCCGGGAACAAAACCAGGGCCCCGGGAACAAAACCAGAGCCTGGGGAACAAAACCAGGGCCCGGGGAACAAAACCAGAGTCCCGGGAACAAAACCGCGGCCCGCGGGAGAGAACCAGAGCCAGCGGGAGAGAACCAGAGCTCCGGGAACAAAACCAGAGCCCCGGAAACAAAACCAGAGCCCCGGAAACAAAACCAGAGCCCCGGAAACAAAACCAGAGCCCGGGGAACAAAACCAGGGCCCCGGGGACAAAACCAGAGCGCTGGAAACAAAAACAGAGCCCGGGGGACAAAACCAGGGCCCGGGGGACAAAACCAGAACCCCGGGGAGAAAACCAGAGCCCCGGGAACACAACCAGAGCCCCGGGAAAAAAACCAGAGCCCCGGGAACAAAACCAGGGCCCCGGGAACAAAACCCCTGACCCCGACCCCTGACCCCTGACCCCTTACCCTGACCCCTGACCCCTGACCCCTGACCTGACCCTTGACCCCTGACCCCTGACCCCTGACCCTGACCCCTGACCCCTGACCCCTGAGCCTAACCCCTGACCCTGACCCCTGACCTGACCCCTGACCCCTGACCCTAACCCCTGACCCCTGACCCCGACCCCTGACCCCTGACCCTGACCCCTGACCCCGACCCCTGACCCCTGACCCCTGACTCCGACCCCTGACCCCGACCCCTGACCCCTGAGCCTAACCCCTGACCCTGACCCCTGACCTGACCCCTGACCCCTGACCCCTGACCCCGACCCCTGACCCTGACCCCTGACCCCTGACCCTGACCCTGACCCCTGACCCCGACCCCTGACCCCTGACCCCTGACCCTGACCCCTGACCTGACCCCTGACCCTAACCCCTGACCCCGACCCCTGACCCTAACCCCGACCCCTGACCCTGACCCTGACCCCTGACCCCTGACCCCGACCCCTGACCCCAACCCTAACCCCTAACCCCTAACCCCTAACCCTAACCCCAACCCCTAACCCTAACCCCAACCCCTAACCCTAACCCCAACCCCAATGACCCTAACCCTAACCCTAAACCCTAACCCTAACCCCAAACCCTAACCCTAACCCCTAACCCTAACGGCCCTAACCGTTCCTCTAACCCCAACCCTAAACCCCTAACACTAACCCCAACCCCAACCCCAACCCCCTAACCCTAACCCCCTAAGCTCTAAACCTAACCCCACCGTTAACCCTAACGGCCCTAACCCTAAGCCCATCTCTCTAGCCCTAAACCTCTAACCCCAACCCCTAATGCCCTAATTCTATCAGCCCTAACCCCTAACTGTGACCCTAACTCCTAACCCCAATGACCCTAACCCCGATCCTGACCCCTAACCTTAATCCCCTGAACCTCAACTATGATCCTGATCCCAACCCCCTAAGTCACAAGCTGCAAGTCATTATCCTAAGGTTAACTATGGTGCCTAACTGTAACCACAACCTCTAACCTCTTACCCTAAGTGCTGTAACTCTAACTTGTAATTCCTAATCTTAACCTCACCCCTTGCTGTAACCCTGTTTTACCTTTTGTCTTCTCCGTGTTTAGTATTTACTTCCGGTGTACTAAGTGCGACTTCCAGCCTCAGCTTGTGTCCGTCTGCTTTATTTTGATCGTTCCGGGTTGTTTTTCGGTCATAAAAGTGCATTTCCGGTGGCTTTACGGCGACTTCCGGTGTTGCTGGAGGACTTCCGGTGTTGCTGGAGGACTTCCGGTGTTGCTGGAGGACTTCCGGTGCTGCTGGAGGACTTCCGGTGCTGCTGGAGGACTTCCGGACTACAGAGACTAACTTCCGGTGTGGCACTCTATGGTCCGGAAGTCCATCTCTATGGTCCGGAAGTCCATCTCTATGGTCCGGAAGACCTCTAAGTGTACTGTCTAGACTGGGCGTTGCTCTCTATGGTCTGGAGGTTTAGCTCTGTGGTCTGAAAGTCCTCCAGCTGTACTCTATGGTCTGGAGACTGCTTTTACGGTGAGGAAATCATGCAGCAGACCTCTATGGTATGGAGATGAGTCTATGTTGTGTCGAAGTCATCTGGCTGTGTGGAAGAGACATGGTTCGAATGGTTTTAAGTGGTGCATTTATTTTTTAACCCTTGGTGTGCTAAAAAAAAAAATTTGCTAATTTGCATATTTTGTGAATTTATTCGGATAATGAGCAGTTAATTAGCATTCCAAGTGGGAGGGATGAATGGTTGCAATAACAGTAGATGATGATTATTGTAATCATTAATTACTCCCACTATAAGTACTAGTAATTTGTATATTTTAATAAAATGAAAAATATTAACTCTGGTGCAGCAGTAGAAAATGGCACAGTGAGTGGCAGCAATTTTTTAAATTTTTTTTTAAAATTTTTTGTAATTATGGCTGCCGAAGAGAATGCCATTTTCTACTGCTGCTATTTAAAATTTTAAAAAGCAAACACCCAAAAACAAACCCAAAACAGGCCCAACACCAAGACAAACACAAAAACCCAGAAGACGCAACAAACCAAAACCAAGACAAACACAAAAACACTGAAAATATAACCTAACAAAGATGCACACAAAACCCCAGACAACACAGCACCCCCAAGATAAACACAGGAAAGGCCTCTAACCGACACAGCAAACCCACAAACAGAGACAACACATTGATGACAAAACACACGTACACACAAAAAAAAACCCAAAGACCAACATGGACAAAAAAGACATGGGAAACGAAACAGATAAAGAGACCTTTATTAAAACTTTGTTACAATCATATTTTTATTATGCCTTAGACCACTAATAAAGACTGGATTAACTACCACAATTAGCTCTAACTGCAATTAGGATAATTAAACACAGCCGTATTAGCATTCCATCTTTACTGCACAGTTTGATGTGTTTCTTAGAATACTACTTAGACGCAATTTACGCCTGCTAGTGTCTCGTTAACATCGGTATTACAATCTGCATCATTTATGCCCAAGTAGTAATCTACATTTCTTTAAAACTATTCAAAGCTACTACAACCTTTACACAACTACAAATACTTGAAATATACTTAGGAGCCAGTAACACACAGGCATTCTTTTAACCGGTCCGTAGCTAAATTTATCTATAGATATTGACAACTCTCCCTCTGTTGACTAATTCTCATTTAAATCGTCATTTGCAAAAGTTATTAGCACAACAGTCCCTCAGAAAGAGCTGTGAACACTTGTAACAATTCCCCCCCCCCAACAGCTATCTTTACCCACAGACATTAACAACGCCCACTTGGCTAGGTACTTTCATTTGTTTTTTCAGTTCTTACTGTGATTCCAATCAAGAAAAATTTCTGCCTGTAATTTTCCTAAAAGTAAGTTTTACGTGTAATTTGGTCCATTGCTGACTCCCAGTAAAATTTTCAATATCATTTTTTACATTTCAAATGTACAATGTACTTTCATTTCCGAGATAAAAATTACTCTCTAGTTGACCAAATACTTGCAACAATTACATTTACTCGCTTCTCACTCATTATTTTAGAAAATACATTGCGCCTCTAAAAACCAGCGCCCCGGGAACAAAACCAGCACCCCGGCAACAAAACCAACGCCCCGGCAACAAAACCAACGCCCCGGCAACAAAACCGCAGCCCGCGGGAGAAAACCAGAGCCGGGAAACAAAACCAGAGCCCCGGGAACAAAACCAGAGCACGGGAAACAAAACCAGAGCCCGGGGGACAAAACCAGGGCCCCGGGGGAGAAAACCAGAGCCCCGGGAACAAAACCAGAGCCCCGGGAACAAAACCAGAGCCCCGGGAACAAAACCAGAGCCCCGGGAACACAACCAGAGCCCCGGGAACACAACCAGGGCCCCGGGAACACAACCAGGGCCCCGGGAACAAAACCAGGGCCCCGGGAACAAAACCAGGGCCCCGGGAACACAATCAGGGCCCCTGGAACACAACCAGGGCCCCGGGAACAAAACCAGGGCCCCGGGAACAAAACCAGGGCCCCGGGAACAAAACCAGGGCCCCGGGAACAAAACCAGGGCCCCGGGAACAAAACCAGGGCCCCGGGAACAAAACCAGGGCCCCGGGAACAAAACCAGAGCCCGGGGGAGAAAACCAGAACCCCGGGGAGAAAACCAGAGCCCCGGGAACAAAACCAGAGCCCCGGGAACAAAACCAGAGCCCCGGGGAACAAAACCAGAGCCCCGGTCTCAAAAGCCGGGCCCGAGGCGCGTTACCCGAGCTCCGAACAGTGGAAGTGGCGCCCCGTGAGCAGCAGAACCGGCACCTAGAACCGGCACCTAGAACCCGCACCTAGAAACCCAGGAGCCTGCTGTGGGCACACCGGGACCCCCAGCAGCACCGCAAATAGGCCCAGAAGCACGCCAAGACGCCCAGAAGCATCCTCTGGCCACCCCGACAACCCCAGGAGCACCCCGTGGGCACACAGGGACTCCCAGAGCATCCAGAACCCCCACAAGCACCCCAAGACCCCCACGAGCACCCCGTGGGCATCCAGAGACCCCCCCGGAGCACAACAAGAACCCCCAGAAGCACCCCAAGACCCTCAGGACCATCCTCTGGGCACCCAGACACCCACGGGACCACCCCAAGAACCCCCGGCAGCACCCCAAAGGCAGCCGGTACAGACCTCAGAGTTCTGCACCATCTATTTGCATGGACCTTAACAGACCTCATGCTTTCCCACAGGAGACTTCTCTCACCTTCAGCCCTCTATCTTGTGATGCGCAGGCCCGGGCCGTTTACTCGGCGTCTCCCGTCACTTTGGGGTTCCTTTAGACTGGCTTTCGAGGATTCCTTTACAAGGGGAGCACACATAGGCTACACAGACTATAAGCAAAGGGAAAAGCAAGCACTTCAGTCACTACAATCATGCCTTACGCTAAGGGTATTTTGCAAAGCCAGCGTCTTACCAACCCGACGACCAGCAGAAAGACGAACCATCCCTACATTCTCGGATCGTCTTGCGCCGCAAACTCAGCCCCAGCAGTCGGTAGGTGCCAGCTTTACGTGGGCGTCCCCACGGAGGCAACGGTGACCTCGCTGTACACCGGCCCACTGTTCTTCGGGAAAATCCCGGTATTTATACATTTGCCAAGGAAACGGGTTTCGACACACGTGGCCAGCGGGTGCCGAAACACGCCTCAATTGGCAACTCTCAACATAGGGAGCCTACGGCGCATGCGCTCGCCGATCGAGCGCGCTGCACGAGCCACAGCCACCCCGTCTATTGGTTCCTAGGCCTTGTTCACGCAACATATTACCATACTCCAGCATTTACGTATTAACCTACACTCAAGCCAACAGCAAAAGGTAACAAAGCAAGCAAAATTATACCTTGTACTTTATATTTCTTCGTTACGGCACGTCTTCCACGTCCTTCACGTCCTCCCCTAACATTTTCTCAACCTTCCTTCTCCTTCTGTATTCAGCATTTTCACACAATAGACCATGAACCGTCTGTTTTCTATGCTGACTGCCGTTTTCTTAGCTATCTATTTCTCACCCAGCGTCCAGCCACGGACCAAAAGCCCATCTTTTAACCCTTCCGTATGCGTGTGTATCTCCCGTCAGCTGCGGACAGACTAAAACAGAACAGACCTCATCGACACCCAAATCCAACTGCAAAACCCACCTCAGTAAGGCTGGTGAACACACCTCCCTTTCCCAACCAAAAGGTGCCCTGGTCCCAAAAGTTTAGAAACCCCTTCTCTTCTCCTCAACCGTCAGGGAAGGAACCCCGCTCCTTCCTGACAGCTCCTGCCCTGGATTTGCACCCCTGAACCCCCTGTGTCGCCCGCTCCCCGGGAGCTGCTCTTCCCAGCTATGCCCAGGCTTCCGCGAGCACCTCCTATCTTCCACCTTCCCACACACTCTCACCTCTGCTACAGCCCCACAAAATAAGCAAAGTCCTGACGCTTGTCATCTACGAGGGGCTGGCCGCAAGCTGCATCCGTTCTAGGGACAACATGATACTCTGTGGGCGAACGGGAAAGGCCATGAGCCGTTCCATACGCTGAAAGGTACTATGCCTTAGATGTCCCTGCTACTTTCTTGAACAATGCTAGAACTCCGTCTACAGATGCATACAAGATGCTCACCTCAACCCCTGCTAAATACTCTCACCATTGCTCCTATCCAGAGACGATGTCAACAGCTTCTGCAATATACAGCGTCTGGTGGAAAAAAAAAACACAACAAGGTTCCATCTTCAATAAAGTCAGGAATTCCAAAACAATACAATGCACCTGGAATAAAATAAAAACCAAAACCATATTATTAACCAAAACCATACATCTTGCCACCTCTGAACACCCAATACAAATTTACTGACCTGGGGGGAAAAAAAAAAAAGCTGCATACAAGTGTGCTTTCTTCTACACATGCAGCTGAACCTTGACTGGTCCGGAAGCCCTTACCTTAAACAGACACCTCTGCTTCTCTAAATATCAAAACAAGGCTACGCAAAGAGCTTAGGCAGCTCAAAAGCTGCAGTCAGCTGCAGGAACAGCAGACCACCTCCAGAGAAGCCCAGCAGCAGAATGAGCTGCCTGAGGAGAGGCTGTAGCTCATATGCTCCGGGCCCCACCCACCACCCTTCCCACAATCCCCTGGCAAAGGGGAGGAGAGAACGACCAGAAGCACGGGGAACAAAACCAGAGCCCCGGGAACAAAACCAGGGCCCGGGGGACAAAACCAGGGCCCCGGGAACAAAACCAGGGCCCCGGGAACAAAACCAGAGCCCGGGGAACAAAACCAGAGCCCCGGGAACAAAACCAGAGCCTGGGGAACAAAACCAGGGCCCGGGGAACAAAACCAGAGTCCCGGGAACAAAACCGCGGCCCGCGGGAGAGAACCAGAGCCAGCGGGAGAGAACCAGAGCTCCGGGAACAAAACCAGAGCCCCGGAAACAAAACCAGAGCCCCGGAAACAAAACCAGGGCCCCGGGAACAAAACCAGAGCCCGGGGAACAAAACCAGGGCCCCGGGAACAAAACCAGGGCCCCGGGAACAAAGCCAGGGCCCCGGGAACAAAGCCAGGGCCCGGGAAAAAAAACCAGAGCGCGGGAAACAAAACCAGAGCCCGGGGGACAAAACCAGGGCCCGGGGAACACAACCAGGACCCTGGAACACAACCAGGGCCCCGGGAACAAAACCAGGGCCCCGGGAACAAAACCAGGGCCCCGGGAACAAAACCAGGGCCCCGGGAACAAAACCAGAGCCTGGGGAACAAAACCAGGGCCCGGGGAACAAAACCAGAGTCCCGGGAACAAAACCGCGGCCCGCGGGAGAGAACCAGAGCCAGCGGGAGAGAACCAGAGCTCCGGGAACAAAACCAGAGCCCCGGAAACAAAACCAGAGCCCCGGAAACAAAACCAGAGCCCCGGAAACAAAACCAGAGCCCGGGGAACAAAACCAGGGCCCCGGGGACAAAACCAGAGCGCTGGAAACAAAAACAGAGCCCGGGGGACAAAACCAGGGCCCGGGGGACAAAACCAGAACCCCGGGGAGAAAACCAGAGCCCCGGGAACACAACCAGAGCCCCGGGAAAAAAACCAGAGCCCCGGGAACAAAACCAGGGCCCCGGGAACAAAACCCCTGACCCCGACCCCTGACCCCTGACCCCTTACCCTGACCCCTGACCCCTGACCCCTGACCTGACCCTTGACCCCTGACCCCTGACCCCTGACCCTGACCCCTGACCCCTGACCCCTGAGCCTAACCCCTGACCCTGACCCCTGACCTGACCCCTGACCCCTGACCCTAACCCCTGACCCCTGACCCCGACCCCTGACCCCTGACCCTGACCCCTGACCCCGACCCCTGACCCCTGACCCCGACCCCTGACCCCGACCCCTGACCCCTGAGCCTAACCCCTGACCCTGACCCCTGACCTGACCCCTGACCCCTGACCCCTGACCCCGACCCCTGACCCTGACCCCTGACCCCTGACCCTGACCCTGACCCCTGACCCCGACCCCTGACCCCTGACCCTGACCCCTGACCTGACCCCTGACCCTAACCCCTGACCCCGACCCCTGACCCTAACCCCGACCCCTGACCCTGACCCTGACCCCTGACCCCTGACCCCGACCCCTGACCCCAACCCTAACCCCTAACCCCTAACCCCTAACCCTAACCCCAACCCCTAACCCTAACCCCAACCCCTAACCCTAACCCCAACCCCAATGACCCTAACCCTAACCCTAAACCCTAACCCTAACCCCAAACCCTAACCCTAACCCCTAACCCTAACGGCCCTAACCGTTCCTCTAACCCCAACCCTAAACCCCTAACACTAACCCCAACCCCAACCCCAACCCCCTAACCCTAACCCCCTAAGCTCTAAACCTAACCCCACCGTTAACCCTAACGGCCCTAACCCTAAGCCCATCTCTCTAGCCCTAAACCTCTAACCCCAACCCCTAATGCCCTAATTCTATCAGCCCTAACCCCTAACTGTGACCCTAACTCCTAACCCCAATGACCCTAACCCCGATCCTGACCCCTAACCTTAATCCCCTGAACCTCAACTATGATCCTGATCCCAACCCCCTAAGTCACAAGCTGCAAGTCATTATCCTAAGGTTAACTATGGTGCCTAACTGTAACCACAACCTCTAACCTCTTACCCTAAGTGCTGTAACTCTAACTTGTAATTCCTAATCTTAACCTCACCCCTTGCTGTAACCCTGTTTTACCTTTTGTCTTCTCCGTGTTTAGTATTTACTTCCGGTGTACTAAGTGCGACTTCCAGCCTCAGCTTGTGTCCGTCTGCTTTATTTTGATCGTTCCGGGTTGTTTTTCGGTCATAAAAGTGCATTTCCGGTGGCTTTACGGCGACTTCCGGTGTTGCTGGAGGACTTCCGGTGTTGCTGGAGGACTTCCGGTGCTGCTGGAGGACTTCCGGTGCTGCTGGAGGACTTCCGGACTACAGAGACTAACTTCCGGTGTGGCACTCTATGGTCCGGAAGTCCATCTCTATGGTCCGGAAGTCCATCTCTATGGTCCGGAAGACCTCTAAGTGTACTGTCTAGACTGGGCGTTGCTCTCTATGGTCTGGAGGTTTAGCTCTGTGGTCTGAAAGTCCTCCAGCTGTACTCTATGGTCTGGAGACTGCTTTTACGGTGAGGAAATCATGCAGCAGACCTCTATGGTATGGAGATGAGTCTATGTTGTGTCGAAGTCATCTGGCTGTGTGGAAGAGACATGGTTCGAATGGTTTTAAGTGGTGCATTTATTTTTTAACCCTTGGTGTGCTAAAAAAAAAAATTTGCTAATTTGCATATTTTGTGAATTTATTCGGATAATGAGCAGTTAATTAGCATTCCAAGTGGGAGGGATGAATGGTTGCAATAACAGTAGATGATGATTATTGTAATCATTAATTACTCCCACTATAAGTACTAGTAATTTGTATATTTTAATAAAATGAAAAATATTAACTCTGGTGCAGCAGTAGAAAATGGCACAGTGAGTGGCAGCAATTTTTTAAATTTTTTTTTAAAATTTTTTGTAATTATGGCTGCCGAAGAGAATGCCATTTTCTACTGCTGCTATTTAAAATTTTAAAAAGCAAACACCCAAAAACAAACCCAAAACAGGCCCAACACCAAGACAAACACAAAAACCCAGAAGACGCAACAAACCAAAACCAAGACAAACACAAAAACACTGAAAATATAACCTAACAAAGATGCACACAAAACCCCAGACAACACAGCACCCCCAAGATAAACACAGGAAAGGCCTCTAACCGACACAGCAAACCCACAAACAGAGACAACACATTGATGACAAAACACACGTACACACAAAAAAAAACCCAAAGACCAACATGGACAAAAAAGACATGGGAAACGAAACAGATAAAGAGACCTTTATTAAAACTTTGTTACAATCATATTTTTATTATGCCTTAGACCACTAATAAAGACTGGATTAACTACCACAATTAGCTCTAACTGCAATTAGGATAATTAAACACAGCCGTATTAGCATTCCATCTTTACTGCACAGTTTGATGTGTTTCTTAGAATACTACTTAGACGCAATTTACGCCTGCTAGTGTCTCGTTAACATCGGTATTACAATCTGCATCATTTATGCCCAAGTAGTAATCTACATTTCTTTAAAACTATTCAAAGCTACTACAACCTTTACACAACTACAAATACTTGAAATATACTTAGGAGCCAGTAACACACAGGCATTCTTTTAACCGGTCCGTAGCTAAATTTATCTATAGATATTGACAACTCTCCCTCTGTTGACTAATTCTCATTTAAATCGTCATTTGCAAAAGTTATTAGCACAACAGTCCCTCAGAAAGAGCTGTGAACACTTGTAACAATTCCCCCCCCCCAACAGCTATCTTTACCCACAGACATTAACAACGCCCACTTGGCTAGGTACTTTCATTTGTTTTTTCAGTTCTTACTGTGATTCCAATCAAGAAAAATTTCTGCCTGTAATTTTCCTAAAAGTAAGTTTTACGTGTAATTTGGTCCATTGCTGACTCCCAGTAAAATTTTCAATATCATTTTTTACATTTCAAATGTACAATGTACTTTCATTTCCGAGATAAAAATTACTCTCTAGTTGACCAAATACTTGCAACAATTACATTTACTCGCTTCTCACTCATTATTTTAGAAAATACATTGCGCCTCTAAAAACCAGCGCCCCGGGAACAAAACCAGCACCCCGGCAACAAAACCAACGCCCCGGCAACAAAACCAACGCCCCGGCAACAAAACCGCAGCCCGCGGGAGAAAACCAGAGCCGGGAAACAAAACCAGAGCCCCGGGAACAAAACCAGAGCACGGGAAACAAAACCAGAGCCCGGGGGACAAAACCAGGGCCCCGGGGGAGAAAACCAGAGCCCCGGGAACAAAACCAGAGCCCCGGGAACAAAACCAGAGCCCCGGGAACACAACCAGAGCCCCGGGAACACAACCAGAGCCCCGGGAACACAACCAGGGCCCCGGGAACACAACCAGGGCCCCGGGAACAAAACCAGGGCCCCGGGAACACAATCAGGGCCCCGGGAACACAACCAGGGCCCCGGGAACACAACCAGGGCCCCGGGAACACAACCAGGGCCCCGGGAACAAAACCAGGGCCCCGGGAACAAAACCAGGGCCCCGGGAACAAAACCAGGGCCCCAAAAACAAAACCAGAGCCCGGGGGAGAAAACCAGAACCCCGGGGAGAAAACCAGAGCCCCGGGAACAAAACCAGAGCCCCGGGAACAAAACCAGAGCCCCGGGGAACAAAACCAGAGCCCCGGTCTCAAAAGCCGGGCCCGAGGCGCGTTACCCGAGCTCCGAACAGTGGAAGTGGCGCCCCGTGAGCAGCAGAACCGGCACCTAGAACCGGCACCTAGAACCCGCACCTAGAAACCCAGGAGCCTGCTGTGGGCACACCGGGACCCCCAGCAGCACCGCAAATAGGCCCAGAAGCACGCCAAGACGCCCAGAAGCATCCTCTGGCCACCCCGACAACCCCAGGAGCACCCCGTGGGCACACAGGGACTCCCAGAGCATCCAGAACCCCCACAAGCACCCCAAGACCCCCACGAGCACCCCGTGGGCATCCAGAGACCCCCCCGGAGCACAACAAGAACCCCCAGAAGCACCCCAAGACCCTCAGGACCATCCTCTGGGCACCCAGACACCCACGGGACCACCCCAAGAACCCCCGGCAGCACCCCAAAGGCAGCCGGTACAGACCTCAGAGTTCTGCACCATCTATTTGCATGGACCTTAACAGACCTCATGCTTTCCCACAGGAGACTTCTCTCACCTTCAGCCCTCTATCTTGTGATGCGCAGGCCCGGGCCGTTTACTCGGCGTCTCCCGTCACTTTGGGGTTCCTTTAGACTGGCTTTCGAGGATTCCTTTACAAGGGGAGCACACATAGGCTACACAGACTATAAGCAAAGGGAAAAGCAAGCACTTCAGTCACTACAATCATGCCTTACGCTAAGGGTATTTTGCAAAGCCAGCGTCTTACCAACCCGACGACCAGCAGAAAGACGAACCATCCCTACATTCTCGGATCGTCTTGCGCCGCAAACTCAGCCCCAGCAGTCGGTAGGTGCCAGCTTTACGTGGGCGTCCCCACGGAGGCAACGGTGACCTCGCTGTACACCGGCCCACTGTTCTTCGGGAAAATCCCGGTATTTATACATTTGCCAAGGAAACGGGTTTCGACACACGTGGCCAGCGGGTGCCGAAACACGCCTCAATTGGCAACTCTCAACATAGGGAGCCTACGGCGCATGCGCTCGCCGATCGAGCGCGCTGCACGAGCCACAGCCACCCCGTCTATTGGTTCCTAGGCCTTGTTCACGCAACATATTACCATACTCCAGCATTTACGTATTAACCTACACTCAAGCCAACAGCAAAAGGTAACAAAGCAAGCAAAATTATACCTTGTACTTTATATTTCTTCGTTACGGCACGTCTTCCACGTCCTTCACGTCCTCCCCTAACATTTTCTCAACCTTCCTTCTCCTTCTGTATTCAGCATTTTCACACAATAGACCATGAACCGTCTGTTTTCTATGCTGACTGCCGTTTTCTTAGCTATCTATTTCTCACCCAGCGTCCAGCCACGGACCAAAAGCCCATCTTTTAACCCTTCCGTATGCGTGTGTATCTCCCGTCAGCTGCGGACAGACTAAAACAGAACAGACCTCATCGACACCCAAATCCAACTGCAAAACCCACCTCAGTAAGGCTGGTGAACACACCTCCCTTTCCCAACCAAAAGGTGCCCTGGTCCCAAAAGTTTAGAAACCCCTTCTCTTCTCCTCAACCGTCAGGGAAGGAACCCCGCTCCTTCCTGACAGCTCCTGCCCTGGATTTGCACCCCTGAACCCCCTGTGTCGCCCGCTCCCCGGGAGCTGCTCTTCCCAGCTATGCCCAGGCTTCCGCGAGCACCTCCTATCTTCCACCTTCCCACACACTCTCACCTCTGCTACAGCCCCACAAAATAAGCAAAGTCCTGACGCTTGTCATCTACGAGGGGCTGGCCGCAAGCTGCATCCGTTCTAGGGACAACATGATACTCTGTGGGCGAACGGGAAAGGCCATGAGCCGTTCCATACGCTGAAAGGTACTATGCCTTAGATGTCCCTGCTACTTTCTTGAACAATGCTAGAACTCCGTCTACAGATGCATACAAGATGCTCACCTCAACCCCTGCTAAATACTCTCACCATTGCTCCTATCCAGAGACGATGTCAACAGCTTCTGCAATATACAGCGTCTGGTGGAAAAAAAAAACACAACAAGGTTCCATCTTCAATAAAGTCAGGAATTCCAAAACAATACAATGCACCTGGAATAAAATAAAAACCAAAACCATATTATTAACCAAAACCATACATCTTGCCACCTCTGAACACCCAATACAAATTTACTGACCTGGGGGGAAAAAAAAAAAAGCTGCATACAAGTGTGCTTTCTTCTACACATGCAGCTGAACCTTGACTGGTCCGGAAGCCCTTACCTTAAACAGACACCTCTGCTTCTCTAAATATCAAAACAAGGCTACGCAAAGAGCTTAGGCAGCTCAAAAGCTGCAGTCAGCTGCAGGAACAGCAGACCACCTCCAGAGAAGCCCAGCAGCAGAATGAGCTGCCTGAGGAGAGGCTGTAGCTCATATGCTCCGGGCCCCACCCACCACCCTTCCCACAATCCCCTGGCAAAGGGGAGGAGAGAACGACCAGAAGCACGGGGAACAAAACCAGAGCCCCGGGAACAAAACCAGGGCCCGGGGGACAAAACCAGAGCCCCGGGAACAAAACAAGAGCCCGGGGAACAAAACAAGAGCCCCGGGAACAAAACCAGAGCCCCGGGAACAAAACCAGAGCCCGGGGGACAAAACCAGGGCCCGGGGGACAAAACCAGGGCCCGGGGGACAAAACCAGAGCCCGGGGGACAAAACCAGGGCCCTGGAAACAAAACCAGAGCCCCGGGAACAAAACCAGAGCCCGGGGAACAAAACCAGAGCCCCGGGAACAAAACCAGGGCCCCGGGAACAAAACCAGGGCCCCGGGAACAAAACAAGAGCCCGGGGGACAAAACCAGTGCCCCGGGAACAAAACCAGGGCCCGGGGGAGAAAACCAGAACCCCGGGGAGAAAACCACAGCCCCGGGGAGAAAACCAGAGCCCCGGGAACAAAACCAGAGCCCCGGGAACAAAACCAGAGCCCGGGGAACAAAACCAGGGCCCCGGGAACAAAACCAGAGTCCCGGGAACAAAACCGCGGCCCGCGGGAGAGAACCAGAGCCAGCGGGAGAGAACCAGAGCCAGCGGGAGAGAACCAGAGCTCCGGGAACAAAACCAGAGCCCCGGAAACAAAACCAGAGCCCCGGAAACAAAACCAGGGCCCGGGGAACAAAACCAGAGCCCGGGGAACAAAACCAGGGCCCCGGGGACAAAACCAGAGCGCTGGAAACAAAAACAGAGCCCGGGAGACAAAACCAGGGCCCGGGAAACAAAACCAGAACCCCGGGGAGAAAACCAGAGCCCCGGGAACAAAACCAGAGCCCCGGGAAAAAAACCAGAGCCCCGGGAACAAAACCAGAGCACGGGAAACAAAACCAGAGCCCGGGGGACAAAACCAGGGCCCCGGGGAGAAAACCAGAGCCCCGGGAACAAAACCAGAGCCCCGGGAACACAACCAGAGCCCCGGGAACACAACCAGGGCCCCGGGAACACAACCAGGGCCCCGGGAACAAAACCAGGGCCCCGGGAACAAAACCAGGGCCCCGGGAACAAAACCAGAGCCCCGGGAACACAATCAGGGCCCCTGGAACACAACCAGGGCCCCGGGAACAAAACCAGGGCCCCGGGAACAAAACCAGGGCCCCAAAAACAAAACCAGAGCCCGGGGGAGAAAACCAGAACCCCGGGGAGAAAACCAGAGCCCCGGGAACAAAACCAGGGCCCGGGGGACAAAACCAGGGCCCCGGGAACAAAACCAGAGCCCCGGGAACAAAACCAGGGCCCGGGGGACAAAACCAGGGCCCCGGAAACAAAACCAGGGCCCCTGAAACAAAACCAGGGCCCCTGGAACAAAACCAGGGCCCCGGGAACAAAACCAGGGCCCCGGGAACAAAACCAGAGCCCCGGGAACAAAACCAAGGCCCGGGGGACAAAACCAGGGCCCGGGGAAGAAAACCAGGGCCCGGGGGACAAAACAAGGGCCCGGGGGACAAAACCAGGGCCGCGGGAACAAAACCAGGGCCCCAGGGAGAAAACCAGAGCCCCGGGGAGAAAACCAGAGCGCCGGGGAGAAAACCAGAGCCCTGGGAACAAAACCAGGGCCCCGGGAACAAAACCAGGGCCCTGGGAACAAAACCAGGGCCCGGGAGAAAAAACCAGGGCCGCGGGAACAAAACCAGGGCCGCGGGAACAAAACAAGGGCCTCGGGAACAAAACCAGGGCCCGGGGGACAAAACCAGGGCCCGGGGGACAAAACCAGGGCCCGGGGGACAAAACCAGGGCCCGGGGGACAAAACCAGGGCCCCGGGAACAAAACCAGGGCCCCTGAAACAAAACCAGGGCCCCTGGAACAAAACCAGGGCCCCGGGAACAAAACCAGGGCCCCGGGAACAAAACCAGGGCCCCGGGAACAAAACCATGGCCGGGGGGACAAAACCAGGGCCCGGGGGACAAAACCAGGGCCCGGGGGACAAAACCATGGCTGGGGGGACAAAACCAGGGCCCGGGGGACAAAACCAGGGCCCCGGGAACAAAACCAGGGCCCCGGGAACAAAACCAGAGCCCCGGGAACAAAACCAGAGCCCCGGGGACAAAACCAGAGCCCCGGGGACAAAACCAGAGCCCCGGGAACAAAACCAGGGCCCGGGGGACAAAACCAGGGCCCCGGGAAAAAAACCAGAGCCCCGGGAACAAAACCGAGCCCCGGGAACAAAACCAGAGCCCCGGGAACAAAACCAGGGCCCCGGGAACAAAGCCAGGGCCCCGGGAACAAAGCCAGGGCCCGGGAAAAAAAACCAGAGCGCGGGAAACAAAACCAGAGCCCGGGGGACAAAACCAGGGCCCGGGGAACACAACCAGGACCCTGGAACACAACCAGGGCCCCGGGAACAAAACCAGGGCCCCGGGAACAAAACCAGGGCCCCGGGAACAAAACCAGAGCCTGGGGAACAAAACCAGAGTCCCGGGAACAAAACCGCGGCCCGCGGGAGAGAACCAGAGCCAGCGGGAGAGAACCAGAGCTCCGGGAACAAAACCAGAGCCCCGGAAACAAAACCAGAGCCCCGGAAACAAAACCAGAGCCCCGGAAACAAAACCAGGGCCCCGGGAACAAAACCAGAGCCCGGGGAACAAAACCAGGGCCCCGGGGACAAAACCAGAGCGCTGGAAACAAAAACAGAGCCCGGGGGACAAAACCAGGGCCCGGGGGACAAAACCAGAAGCACGGGGAACAAAACCAGAGCCCCGGGAACACAACCAGAGCCCCGGGAAAAAAACCAGAGCCCCGGGAACAAAACCAGGGCCCCGGGAACAAAACCCCTGACCCCGACCCCTGACCCCTGACCCCTTACCCTGACCCCTGACCCCTGACCCCTGACCTGACCCTTGACCCCTGACCCCTGACCCCTGACCCTGACCCCTGACCCCTGAGCCTAACCCCTGACCCTGACCCCTGACCTGACCCCTGACCCCTGACCCTAACCCCTGACCCCTGACCCCGACCCCTGACCCCTGACCCTGACCCCTGACCCCTGACCCCGACCCCTGACCCCTGACTCCGACCCCTGACCCTGACCCCTGACCCCTGAGCCTAACCCCTGACCCTGACCCCTGACCTGACCCCTGACCCCTGACCCTAACCCCTGACCCCTGACCCCTGACCCCGACCCCTGACCCCTGACCCCTTACCCTGACCCCTGACCCCTGACCTGACCCCTGACCCCTGACCCCTGACCCCTGACCCTGACCCCTGACCCCTGAGCCTAACCCCTGACCCCTGAGCCCTGACCTGACCCCTGACCCTAACCCCTGACCCCTGACCCCGACCCCTGACCCCTGACCCTGACCCCTGACCCCTGACCCCGACCCCTGACCCCTGACCCCTGACTCCGACCCCTGACCCTAACCCCTGACCCTGACCCCTGACCTGACCCCTGACCCCTGACCCTAACCCCTGACCCCTGACCCCGACCCCTGACCCCGACCCCTGACCCCTGACCCCTGACCCCTGACCCCGACCCCTGACCCCGACCCCTGACCCCTGACCCCTGACCTGACCCCTGACCCTAACCCCGACCCCTGACCCTGACCCTGACCCCTGACCCTGACCCCTGACCCCTGACCCCTGACCCCTAACCCCTAACCCCAACCCCTAACCCTAACCCCAACCCCAACCCCTAACCCTAACCCCAACCCCAACCCCTAACCCTAACCCCAACCCCAATGACCCTAACCCTAACCCTAAACCCTAACCCTAACCCCAAACCCTAACCCTAACCCCTAACCCTAACGGCCCTAACCGTTCCTCTAACCCCAACCCTAAACCCCTAACACTAACCCCAACCCCAACCCCAACCCCCTAACCCTAACCCCCTAAGCTCTAAACCTAACCCCACCGTTAACCCTAACGGCCCTAACCCTAAGCCCATCTCTCTAGCCCTAAACCTCTAACCCCAACCCCTAATGCCCTAATTCTATCAGCCCTAACCCCTAACTGTGACCCTAACTCCTAACCCCAATGACCCTAACCCCGATCCTGACCCCTAACCTTAATCCCCTGAACCTCAACTATGATCCTGATCCCAACCCCCTAAGTCACAAGCTGCAAGTCATTATCCTAAGGTTAACTATGGTGCCTAACTGTAACCACAACCTCTAACCTCTTACCCTAAGTGCTGTAACTCTAACTTGTAATTCCTAATCTTAACCTCACCCCTTGCTGTAACCCTGTTTTACCTTTTGTCTTCTCCGTGTTTAGTATTTACTTCCGGTGTACTAAGTGCGACTTCCAGCCTCAGCTTGTGTCCGTCTGCTTTATTTTGATCGTTCCGGGTTGTTTTTCGGTCATAAAAGTGCATTTCCGGTGGCTTTACGGCGACTTCCGGTGTTGCTGGAGGACTTCCGGTGTTGCTGGAGGACTTCCGGTGTTGCTGGAGGACTTCCGGTGTTGCTGGAGGACTTCCGGTGCTGCTGGAGGACTTCCGGTGCTGCTGGAGGACTTCCGGTGCTGCTGGAGGACTTCCGGACTACAGAGACTAACTTCCGGTGTGGCACTCTATGGTCCGGAAGTCCATCTCTATGGTCCGGAAGTCCATCTCTATGGTCCGGAAGACCTCTAAGTGTACTGTCTAGACTGGGCGTTGCTCTCTATGGTCTGGAGGTTTAGCTCTGTGGTCTGAAAGTCCTCCAGCTGTACTCTATGGTCTGGAGACTGCTTTTACGGTGAGGAAATCATGCAGCAGACCTCTATGGTATGGAGATGAGTCTATGTTGTGTCGAAGTCATCTGGCTGTGTGGAAGAGACATGGTTCGAATGGTTTTAAGTGGTGCATTTATTTTTTAACCCTTGGTGTGCTAAAAAAAAAAATTTGCTAATTTGCATATTTTGTGAATTTATTCGGATAATGAGCAGTTAATTAGCATTCCAAGTGGGAGGGATGAATGGTTGCAATAACAGTAGATGATGATTATTGTAATCATTAATTACTCCCACTATAAGTACTAGTAATTTGTATATTTTAATAAAATGAAAAATATTAACTCTGGTGCAGCAGTAGAAAATGGCACAGTGAGTGGCAGCAATTTTTTAAATTTTTTTTTAAAATTTTTTGTAATTATGGCTGCCGAAGAGAATGCCATTTTCTACTGCTGCTATTTAAAATTTTAAAAAGCAAACACCCAAAAACAAACCCAAAACAGGCCCAACACCAAGACAAACACAAAAACCCAGAAGACGCAACAAACCAAAACCAAGACAAACACAAAAACACTGAAAATATAACCTAACAAAGATGCACACAAAACCCCAGACAACACAGCACCCCCAAGATAAACACAGGAAAGGCCTCTAACCGACACAGCAAACCCACAAACAGAGACAACACATTGATGACAAAACACACGTACACACAAAAAAAAACCCAAAGACCAACATGGACAAAAAAGACATGGGAAACGAAACAGATAAAGAGACCTTTATTAAAACTTTGTTACAATCATATTTTTATTATGCCTTAGACCACTAATAAAGACTGGATTAACTACCACAATTAGCTCTAACTGCAATTAGGATAATTAAACACAGCCGTATTAGCATTCCATCTTTACTGCACAGTTTGATGTGTTTCTTAGAATACTACTTAGACGCAATTTACGCCTGCTAGTGTCTCGTTAACATCGGTATTACAATCTGCATCATTTATGCCCAAGTAGTAATCTACATTTCTTTAAAACTATTCAAAGCTACTACAACCTTTACACAACTACAAATACTTGAAATATACTTAGGAGCCAGTAACACACAGGCATTCTTTTAACCGGTCCGTAGCTAAATTTATCTATAGATATTGACAACTCTCCCTCTGTTGACTAATTCTCATTTAAATCGTCATTTGCAAAAGTTATTAGCACAACAGTCCCTCAGAAAGAGCTGTGAACACTTGTAACAATTCCCCCCCCCCAACAGCTATCTTTACCCACAGACATTAACAACGCCCACTTGGCTAGGTACTTTCATTTGTTTTTTCAGTTCTTACTGTGATTCCAATCAAGAAAAATTTCTGCCTGTAATTTTCCTAAAAGTAAGTTTTACGTGTAATTTGGTCCATTGCTGACTCCCAGTAAAATTTTCAATATCATTTTTTACATTTCAAATGTACAATGTACTTTCATTTCCGAGATAAAAATTACTCTCTAGTTGACCAAATACTTGCAACAATTACATTTACTCGCTTCTCACTCATTATTTTAGAAAATACATTGCGCCTCTAAAAACCAGCGCCCCGGGAACAAAACCAGCACCCCGGCAACAAAACCAACGCCCCGGCAACAAAACCAACGCCCCGGCAACAAAACCGCAGCCCGCGGGAGAAAACCAGAGCCGGGAAACAAAACCAGAGCCCCGGGAACAAAACCAGAGCACGGGAAACAAAACCAGAGCCCGGGGGACAAAACCAGGGCCCCGGGGGAGAAAACCAGAGCCCCGGGAACAAAACCAGAGCCCCGGGAACAAAACCAGAGCCCCGGGAACAAAACCAGAGCCCCGGGAACACAACCAGAGCCCCGGGAACACAACCAGGGCCCCGGGAACAAAACCAGGGCCCCGGGAACAAAACCAGAGCCCCGGGAACACAATCAGGGCCCCTGGAACACAACCAGGGCCCCGGGAACAAAACCAGGGCCCCGGGAACAAAACCAGGGCCCCGGGAACAAAACCAGGGCCCCAAAAACAAAACCAGAGCCCGGGGGAGAAAACCAGAACCCCGGGGAGAAAACCAGAGCCCCGGGAACAAAACCAGAGCCCCGGGAACAAAACCAGAGCCCCGGGGAACAAAACCAGAGCCCCGGTCTCAAAAGCCGGGCCCGAGGCGCGTTACCCGAGCTCCGAACAGTGGAAGTGGCGCCCCGTGAGCAGCAGAACCGGCACCTAGAACCGGCACCTAGAACCCGCACCTAGAAACCCAGGAGCCTGCTGTGGGCACACCGGGACCCCCAGCAGCACCGCAAATAGGCCCAGAAGCACGCCAAGACGCCCAGAAGCATCCTCTGGCCACCCCGACAACCCCAGGAGCACCCCGTGGGCACACAGGGACTCCCAGAGCATCCAGAACCCCCACAAGCACCCCAAGACCCCCACGAGCACCCCGTGGGCATCCAGAGACCCCCCCGGAGCACAACAAGAACCCCCAGAAGCACCCCAAGACCCTCAGGACCATCCTCTGGGCACCCAGACACCCACGGGACCACCCCAAGAACCCCCGGCAGCACCCCAAAGGCAGCCGGTACAGACCTCAGAGTTCTGCACCATCTATTTGCATGGACCTTAACAGACCTCATGCTTTCCCACAGGAGACTTCTCTCACCTTCAGCCCTCTATCTTGTGATGCGCAGGCCCGGGCCGTTTACTCGGCGTCTCCCGTCACTTTGGGGTTCCTTTAGACTGGCTTTCGAGGATTCCTTTACAAGGGGAGCACACATAGGCTACACAGACTATAAGCAAAGGGAAAAGCAAGCACTTCAGTCACTACAATCATGCCTTACGCTAAGGGTATTTTGCAAAGCCAGCGTCTTACCAACCCGACGACCAGCAGAAAGACGAACCATCCCTACATTCTCGGATCGTCTTGCGCCGCAAACTCAGCCCCAGCAGTCGGTAGGTGCCAGCTTTACGTGGGCGTCCCCACGGAGGCAACGGTGACCTCGCTGTACACCGGCCCACTGTTCTTCGGGAAAATCCCGGTATTTATACATTTGCCAAGGAAACGGGTTTCGACACACGTGGCCAGCGGGTGCCGAAACACGCCTCAATTGGCAACTCTCAACATAGGGAGCCTACGGCGCATGCGCTCGCCGATCGAGCGCGCTGCACGAGCCACAGCCACCCCGTCTATTGGTTCCTAGGCCTTGTTCACGCAACATATTACCATACTCCAGCATTTACGTATTAACCTACACTCAAGCCAACAGCAAAAGGTAACAAAGCAAGCAAAATTATACCTTGTACTTTATATTTCTTCGTTACGGCACGTCTTCCACGTCCTTCACGTCCTCCCCTAACATTTTCTCAACCTTCCTTCTCCTTCTGTATTCAGCATTTTCACACAATAGACCATGAACCGTCTGTTTTCTATGCTGACTGCCGTTTTCTTAGCTATCTATTTCTCACCCAGCGTCCAGCCACGGACCAAAAGCCCATCTTTTAACCCTTCCGTATGCGTGTGTATCTCCCGTCAGCTGCGGACAGACTAAAACAGAACAGACCTCATCGACACCCAAATCCAACTGCAAAACCCACCTCAGTAAGGCTGGTGAACACACCTCCCTTTCCCAACCAAAAGGTGCCCTGGTCCCAAAAGTTTAGAAACCCCTTCTCTTCTCCTCAACCGTCAGGGAAGGAACCCCGCTCCTTCCTGACAGCTCCTGCCCTGGATTTGCACCCCTGAACCCCCTGTGTCGCCCGCTCCCCGGGAGCTGCTCTTCCCAGCTATGCCCAGGCTTCCGCGAGCACCTCCTATCTTCCACCTTCCCACACACTCTCACCTCTGCTACAGCCCCACAAAATAAGCAAAGTCCTGACGCTTGTCATCTACGAGGGGCTGGCCGCAAGCTGCATCCGTTCTAGGGACAACATGATACTCTGTGGGCGAACGGGAAAGGCCATGAGCCGTTCCATACGCTGAAAGGTACTATGCCTTAGATGTCCCTGCTACTTTCTTGAACAATGCTAGAACTCCGTCTACAGATGCATACAAGATGCTCACCTCAACCCCTGCTAAATACTCTCACCATTGCTCCTATCCAGAGACGATGTCAACAGCTTCTGCAATATACAGCGTCTGGTGGAAAAAAAAAACACAACAAGGTTCCATCTTCAATAAAGTCAGGAATTCCAAAACAATACAATGCACCTGGAATAAAATAAAAACCAAAACCATATTATTAACCAAAACCATACATCTTGCCACCTCTGAACACCCAATACAAATTTACTGACCTGGGGGGAAAAAAAAAAAAGCTGCATACAAGTGTGCTTTCTTCTACACATGCAGCTGAACCTTGACTGGTCCGGAAGCCCTTACCTTAAACAGACACCTCTGCTTCTCTAAATATCAAAACAAGACTACGCAAAGAGCTTAGGCAGCTCAAAAGCTGCAGTCAGCTGCAGGAACAGCAGACCACCTCCAGAGAAGCCCAGCAGCAGAATGAGCTGCCTGAGGAGAGGCTGTAGCTCATATGCTCCGGGCCCCACCCACCACCCTTCCCACAATCCCCTGGCAAAGGGGAGGAGAGAACGACCAGAAGCACGGGGAACAAAACCAGAGCCCCGGGAACAAAACCAGGGCCCGGGGGACAAAACCAGAGCCCCGGGAACAAAACAAGAGCCCGGGGAACAAAACAAGAGCCCCGGGAACAAAACCAGAGCCCCGGGAACAAAACCAGAGCCCGGGGGACAAAACCAGGGCCCGGGGGACAAAACCAGGGCCCGGGGGACAAAACCAGAGCCCGGGGGACAAAACCAGGGCCCTGGAAACAAAACCAGAGCCCCGGGAACAAAACCAGAGCCCGGGGAACAAAACCAGAGCCCCGGGAACAAAACCAGGGCCCCGGGAACAAAACCAGGGCCCCGGGAACAAAACAAGAGCCCGGGGGACAAAACCAGTGCCCCGGGAACAAAACCAGGGCCCGGGGGAGAAAACCAGAACCCCGGGGAGAAAACCACAGCCCCGGGGAGAAAACCAGAGCCCCGGGAACAAAACCAGAGCCCCGGGAACAAAACCAGAGCCCGGGGAACAAAACCAGGGCCCCGGGAACAAAACCAGAGTCCCGGGAACAAAACCGCGGCCCGCGGGAGAGAACCAGAGCCAGCGGGAGAGAACCAGAGCCAGCGGGAGAGAACCAGAGCTCCGGGAACAAAACCAGAGCCCCGGAAACAAAACCAGAGCCCCGGAAACAAAACCAGGGCCCGGGGAACAAAACCAGAGCCCGGGGAACAAAACCAGGGCCCCGGGGACAAAACCAGAGCGCTGGAAACAAAAACAGAGCCCGGGAGACAAAACCAGGGCCCGGGAAACAAAACCAGAACCCCGGGGAGAAAACCAGAGCCCCGGGAACAAAACCAGAGCCCCGGGAAAAAAACCAGAGCCCCGGGAACAAAACCAGAGCACGGGAAACAAAACCAGAGCCCGGGGGACAAAACCAGGGCCCCGGGGAGAAAACCAGAGCCCCGGGAACAAAACCAGAGCCCCGGGAACACAACCAGAGCCCCGGGAACACAACCAGGGCCCCGGGAACACAACCAGGGCCCCGGGAACAAAACCAGGGCCCCGGGAACAAAACCAGGGCCCCGGGAACAAAACCAGAGCCCCGGGAACACAATCAGGGCCCCTGGAACACAACCAGGGCCCCGGGAACAAAACCAGGGCCCCGGGAACAAAACCAGGGCCCCAAAAACAAAACCAGAGCCCGGGGGAGAAAACCAGAACCCCGGGGAGAAAACCAGAGCCCCGGGAACAAAACCAGGGCCCGGGGGACAAAACCAGGGCCCCGGGAACAAAACCAGAGCCCCGGGAACAAAACCAGGGCCCGGGGGACAAAACCAGGGCCCCGGAAACAAAACCAGGGCCCCTGAAACAAAACCAGGGCCCCTGGAACAAAACCAGGGCCCCGGGAACAAAACCAGGGCCCCGGGAACAAAACCAGAGCCCCGGGAACAAAACCAAGGCCCGGGGGACAAAACCAGGGCCCGGGGAAGAAAACCAGGGCCCGGGGGACAAAACAAGGGCCCGGGGGACAAAACCAGGGCCGCGGGAACAAAACCAGGGCCCCGGGGAGAAAACCAGAGCCCCGGGGAGAAAACCAGAGCGCCGGGGAGAAAACCAGAGCCCTGGGAACAAAACCAGGGCCCCGGGAACAAAACCAGGGCCCCGGGAACAAAACCAGGGCCCGGGAGAAAAAACCAGGGCCGCGGGAACAAAACCAGGGCCGCGGGAACAAAACAAGGGCCTCGGGAACAAAACCAGGGCCCGGGGGACAAAACCAGGGCCCGGGGGACAAAACCAGGGCCCGGGGGACAAAACCAGGGCCCCGGGAACAAAACCAGGGCCCCTGAAACAAAACCAGGGCCCCTGGAACAAAACCAGGGCCCCGGGAACAAAACCAGGGCCCCGGGAACAAAACCAGGGCCCCGGGAACAAAACCATGGCCGGGGGGACAAAACCAGGGCCCGGGGGACAAAACCAGGGCCCGGGGGACAAAACCAGGGCCCGGGGGACAAAACCATGGCTGGGGGGACAAAACCAGGGCCCGGGGGACAAAACCAGGGCCCCGGGAACAAAACCAGGGCCCCGGGAACAAAACCAGAGCCCCGGGAACAAAACCAGAGCCCCGGGAACAAAACCAGGGCCCGGGGGACAAAACCAGGGCCCCGGGAAAAAAAACAGAGCCCCGGGAACAAAACCGAGCCCCGGGAACAAAACCAGAGCCCCGGGAACAAAACCAGGGCCCCGGGAACAAAGCCAGGGCTCCGGGAACAAAGCCAGGGCCCGGGAAAAAAAACCAGAGCGCGGGAAACAAAACCAGAGCCCGGGGGACAAAACCAGGGCCCGGGGAACACAACCAGGACCCTGGAACACAACCAGGGCCCCGGGAACAAAACCAGGGCCCCGGGAACAAAACCAGGGCCCCGGGAACAAAACCAGGGCCCCGGGAACAAAACCAGAGCCTGGGGAACAAAACCAGGGCCCGGGGAACAAAACCAGAGTCCCGGGAACAAAACCGCGGCCCGCGGGAGAGAACCAGAGCCAGCGGGAGAGAACCAGAGCTCCGGGAACAAAACCAGAGCCCCGGAAACAAAACCAGAGCCCCGGAAACAAAACCAGAGCCCCGGAAACAAAACCAGGGCCCCGGGAACAAAACCAGAGCCCGGGGAACAAAACCAGGGCCCCGGGGACAAAACCAGAGCGCTGGAAACAAAAACAGAGCCCGGGGGACAAAACCAGGGCCCGGGGGACAAAACCAGAAGCACGGGGAACAAAACCAGAGCCCCGGGAACACAACCAGAGCCCCGGGAAAAAAACCAGAGCCCCGGGAACAAAACCAGGGCCCCGGGAACAAAACCCCTGACCCCGACCCCTGACCCCTTACCCTGACCCCTGACCCCTGACCTGACCCTTGACCCCTGACCCCTGACCCTGACCCCTGACCCCTGAGCCTAACCCCTGACCCTGACCCCTGACCTGACCCCTGACCCCTGACCCTAACCCCTGACCCCTGACCCCGACCCCTGACCCCTGACCCCTGACCCCTGACCCCGACCCCTGACCCCTGACTCCGACCCCTGACCCTGACCCCTGACCCTGACCCCTGACCTGACCCCTGACCCCTGACCCTAACCCCTGACCCCTGACCCTGACCCCTGACCCCTGACCCCTGACCCCGACCCCTGACCCCTTACCCTGACCCCTGACCCCTGACCTGACCCTTGACCCCTGACCCCTGACCCTGACCCCTGACCCCTGACCCTAACCCCTGACCCTGACCCCTGACCCTAACCCCTGACCCCTGACCCCGACCCCTGACCCCTGACCCTGACCCCTGACCCCTGACCCCGACCCCTGACCCCTGACTCCGACCCCTGACCCTGACCCCTGACCCCTGAGCCTAACCCCTGACCCTGACCCCTGACCTGACCCCTGACCCCTGACCCTAACCCCTGACCCCTGACCCCTGACCCCTGACCCCGACCCCTGACCCCTGACCCCTTACCCTGACCCCTGACCCCTGACCCCTGACCTGACCCTTGACCCCTGACCCCTGACCCCTGACCCCTGAGCCTAACCCCTGACCCTGACCCCTGACCTGACCCCTGACCCCTGACCCTAACCCCTGACCCCTGACCCCGACCCCTGACCCCTGACCCTGACCCCTGACCCCTGACCCCGACCCCTGACCCCTGACCCCTGACTCCGACCCCTGACCCTAACCCCTGACCCTGACCCCTGACCTGACCCCTGACCCTGACCCCTGACCCTGACCCCTGACCCCTGACCCCGACCCCTGACCCCTGACCCCTGACCCTGACCCCTGACCCCGACCCCTGACCCCTGACCCCGACCCCTGACCCCTGACCTGACCCCTGACCCTGACCCCGACCCCTGACCCCTAACCCCAACCCCAACCCCTAACCCTAACCCCAACCCCTAACCCTAACCCCAACCCCTAACCCCAACCCCAACCCCAACCCCTAACCCTAACCCCAACCCCAACCCCTAACCCTAACCCCAACCCCAATGACCCTAACCCTAACCCTAAACCCTAACCCTAACCCCAAACCCTAACCCTAACCCCTAACCCTAACGGCCCTAACCGTTCCTCTAACCCCAACCCTAAACCCCTAACACTAACCCCAACCCCAACCCCAACCCCCTAACCCTAACCCCCTAAGCTCTAAACCTAACCCCACCGTTAACCCTAACGGCCCTAACCCTAAGCCCATCTCTCTAGCCCTAAACCTCTAACCCCAACCCCTAATGCCCTAATTCTATCAGCCCTAACCCCTAACTGTGACCCTAACTCCTAACCCCAATGACCCTAACCCCGATCCTGACCCCTAACCTTAATCCCCTGAACCTCAACTATGATCCTGATCCCAACCCCCTAAGTCACAAGCTGCAAGTCATTATCCTAAGGTTAACTATGGTGCCTAACTGTAACCACAACCTCTAACCTCTTACCCTAAGTGCTGTAACTCTAACTTGTAATTCCTAATCTTAACCTCACCCCTTGCTGTAACCCTGTTTTACCTTTTGTCTTCTCCGTGTTTAGTATTTACTTCCGGTGTACTAAGTGCGACTTCCAGCCTCAGCTTGTGTCCGTCTGCTTTATTTTGATCGTTCCGGGTTGTTTTTCGGTCATAAAAGTGCATTTCCGGTGGCTTTACGGCGACTTCCGGTGTTGCTGGAGGACTTCCGGTGTTGCTGGAGGACTTCCGGTGTTGCTGGAGGACTTCCGGTGTTGCTGGAGGACTTCCGGTGTTGCTGGAGGACTTCCGGTGCTGCTGGAGGACTTCCGGTGCTGCTGGAGGACTTCCGGACTACAGAGACTAACTTCCGGTGTGGCACTCTATGGTCCGGAAGTCCATCTCTATGGTCCGGAAGTCCATCTCTATGGTCCGGAAGACCTCTAAGTGTACTGTCTAGACTGGGCGTTGCTCTCTATGGTCTGGAGGTTTAGCTCTGTGGTCTGAAAGTCCTCCAGCTGTACTCTATGGTCTGGAGACTGCTTTTACGGTGAGGAAATCATGCAGCAGACCTCTATGGTATGGAGATGAGTCTATGTTGTGTCGAAGTCATCTGGCTGTGTGGAAGAGACATGGTTCGAATGGTTTTAAGTGGTGCATTTATTTTTTAACCCTTGGTGTGCTAAAAAAAAAAATTTGCTAATTTGCATATTTTGTGAATTTATTCGGATAATGAGCAGTTAATTAGCATTCCAAGTGGGAGGGATGAATGGTTGCAATAACAGTAGATGATGATTATTGTAATCATTAATTACTCCCACTATAAGTACTAGTAATTTGTATATTTTAATAAAATGAAAAATATTAACTCTGGTGCAGCAGTAGAAAATGGCACAGTGAGTGGCAGCAATTTTTTAAATTTTTTTTTAAAATTTTTTGTAATTATGGCTGCCGAAGAGAATGCCATTTTCTACTGCTGCTATTTAAAATTTTAAAAAGCAAACACCCAAAAACAAACCCAAAACAGGCCCAACACCAAGACAAACACAAAAACCCAGAAGACGCAACAAACCAAAACCAAGACAAACACAAAAACACTGAAAATATAACCTAACAAAGATGCACACAAAACCCCAGACAACACAGCACCCCCAAGATAAACACAGGAAAGGCCTCTAACCGACACAGCAAACCCACAAACAGAGACAACACATTGATGACAAAACACACGTACACACAAAAAAAAACCCAAAGACCAACATGGACAAAAAAGACATGGGAAACGAAACAGATAAAGAGACCTTTATTAAAACTTTGTTACAATCATATTTTTATTATGCCTTAGACCACTAATAAAGACTGGATTAACTACCACAATTAGCTCTAACTGCAATTAGGATAATTAAACACAGCCGTATTAGCATTCCATCTTTACTGCACAGTTTGATGTGTTTCTTAGAATACTACTTAGACGCAATTTACGCCTGCTAGTGTCTCGTTAACATCGGTATTACAATCTGCATCATTTATGCCCAAGTAGTAATCTACATTTCTTTAAAACTATTCAAAGCTACTACAACCTTTACACAACTACAAATACTTGAAATATACTTAGGAGCCAGTAACACACAGGCATTCTTTTAACCGGTCCGTAGCTAAATTTATCTATAGATATTGACAACTCTCCCTCTGTTGACTAATTCTCATTTAAATCGTCATTTGCAAAAGTTATTAGCACAACAGTCCCTCAGAAAGAGCTGTGAACACTTGTAACAATTCCCCCCCCCCAACAGCTATCTTTACCCACAGACATTAACAACGCCCACTTGGCTAGGTACTTTCATTTGTTTTTTCAGTTCTTACTGTGATTCCAATCAAGAAAAATTTCTGCCTGTAATTTTCCTAAAAGTAAGTTTTACGTGTAATTTGGTCCATTGCTGACTCCCAGTAAAATTTTCAATATCATTTTTTACATTTCAAATGTACAATGTACTTTCATTTCCGAGATAAAAATTACTCTCTAGTTGACCAAATACTTGCAACAATTACATTTACTCGCTTCTCACTCATTATTTTAGAAAATACATTGCGCCTCTAAAAACCAGCGCCCC
Source organism: Calonectris borealis (assembly GCF_964195595.1). NCBI lineage: Eukaryota > Metazoa > Chordata > Aves > Procellariiformes > Procellariidae > Calonectris > Calonectris borealis. The sequence continues at coordinate 1,462,320 of NW_027441455.1, read as the reverse complement.
GGGAACAAAACCAGCACCCCGGCAACAAAACCAACGCCCCGGCAACAAAACCAACGCCCCGGCAACAAAACCGCAGCCCGCGGGAGAAAACCAGAGCCGGGAAACAAAACCAGAGCCCCGGGAACAAAACCAGAGCACGGGAAACAAAACCAGAGCCCGGGGGACAAAACCAGGGCCCCGGGGGAGAAAACCAGAGCCCCGGGAACAAAACCAGAGCCCCGGGAACAAAACCAGAGCCCCGGGAACAAAACCAGAGCCCCGGGAACACAACCAGAGCCCCGGGAACACAACCAGAGCCCCGGGAACACAACCAGAGCCCCGGGAACACAACCAGGGCCCCGGGAACACAACCAGGGCCCCGGGAACAAAACCAGGGCCCCGGGAACAAAACCAGGGCCCCGGGAACAAAACCAGAGCCCCGGGAACACAATCAGGGCCCCTGGAACACAACCAGGGCCCCGGGAACAAAACCAGGGCCCCGGGAACAAAACCAGGGCCCCGGGAACAAAACCAGGGCCCCGGGAACAAAACCAGGGCCCCAAAAACAAAACCAGAGCCCGGGGGAGAAAACCAGAACCCCGGGGAGAAAACCAGAGCCCCGGGAACAAAACCAGAGCCCCGGGAACAAAACCAGAGCCCCGGGGAACAAAACCAGAGCCCCGGTCTCAAAAGCCGGGCCCGAGGCGCGTTACCCGAGCTCCGAACAGTGGAAGTGGCGCCCCGTGAGCAGCAGAACCGGCACCTAGAACCGGCACCTAGAACCCGCACCTAGAAACCCAGGAGCCTGCTGTGGGCACACCGGGACCCCCAGCAGCACCGCAAATAGGCCCAGAAGCACGCCAAGACGCCCAGAAGCATCCTCTGGCCACCCCGACAACCCCAGGAGCACCCCGTGGGCACACAGGGACTCCCAGAGCATCCAGAACCCCCACAAGCACCCCAAGACCCCCACGAGCACCCCGTGGGCATCCAGAGACCCCCCCGGAGCACAACAAGAACCCCCAGAAGCACCCCAAGACCCTCAGGACCATCCTCTGGGCACCCAGACACCCACGGGACCACCCCAAGAACCCCCGGCAGCACCCCAAAGGCAGCCGGTACAGACCTCAGAGTTCTGCACCATCTATTTGCATGGACCTTAACAGACCTCATGCTTTCCCACAGGAGACTTCTCTCACCTTCAGCCCTCTATCTTGTGATGCGCAGGCCCGGGCCGTTTACTCGGCGTCTCCCGTCACTTTGGGGTTCCTTTAGACTGGCTTTCGAGGATTCCTTTACAAGGGGAGCACACATAGGCTACACAGACTATAAGCAAAGGGAAAAGCAAGCACTTCAGTCACTACAATCATGCCTTACGCTAAGGGTATTTTGCAAAGCCAGCGTCTTACCAACCCGACGACCAGCAGAAAGACGAACCATCCCTACATTCTCGGATCGTCTTGCGCCGCAAACTCAGCCCCAGCAGTCGGTAGGTGCCAGCTTTACGTGGGCGTCCCCACGGAGGCAACGGTGACCTCGCTGTACACCGGCCCACTGTTCTTCGGGAAAATCCCGGTATTTATACATTTGCCAAGGAAACGGGTTTCGACACACGTGGCCAGCGGGTGCCGAAACACGCCTCAATTGGCAACTCTCAACATAGGGAGCCTACGGCGCATGCGCTCGCCGATCGAGCGCGCTGCACGAGCCACAGCCACCCCGTCTATTGGTTCCTAGGCCTTGTTCACGCAACATATTACCATACTCCAGCATTTACGTATTAACCTACACTCAAGCCAACAGCAAAAGGTAACAAAGCAAGCAAAATTATACCTTGTACTTTATATTTCTTCGTTACGGCACGTCTTCCACGTCCTTCACGTCCTCCCCTAACATTTTCTCAACCTTCCTTCTCCTTCTGTATTCAGCATTTTCACACAATAGACCATGAACCGTCTGTTTTCTATGCTGACTGCCGTTTTCTTAGCTATCTATTTCTCACCCAGCGTCCAGCCACGGACCAAAAGCCCATCTTTTAACCCTTCCGTATGCGTGTGTATCTCCCGTCAGCTGCGGACAGACTAAAACAGAACAGACCTCATCGACACCCAAATCCAACTGCAAAACCCACCTCAGTAAGGCTGGTGAACACACCTCCCTTTCCCAACCAAAAGGTGCCCTGGTCCCAAAAGTTTAGAAACCCCTTCTCTTCTCCTCAACCGTCAGGGAAGGAACCCCGCTCCTTCCTGACAGCTCCTGCCCTGGATTTGCACCCCTGAACCCCCTGTGTCGCCCGCTCCCCGGGAGCTGCTCTTCCCAGCTATGCCCAGGCTTCCGCGAGCACCTCCTATCTTCCACCTTCCCACACACTCTCACCTCTGCTACAGCCCCACAAAATAAGCAAAGTCCTGACGCTTGTCATCTACGAGGGGCTGGCCGCAAGCTGCATCCGTTCTAGGGACAACATGATACTCTGTGGGCGAAGGCCACGAGCCGTTCCATACGCTGAAAGACACCATGCCTTATGTCCCTGCTGCTTTCTTGAACAACGCTACAACTCCATAGACAGAGGCATACAAGATGCTCACCTCAAGCCCTGCTAAAGAGTCTCACAGTCGCTCCTATCCAGAGATGATGTCAACAGCTTCTGCAATAGACAGCAAAACTGGTGGAAAAAAACAAGGTTCCATCTTCAATAAAGTCAAGAATGCCAAAACAATACAATGCACCTGGAATAAAATAAAAACCAAAACCAGATTATGAACCAAAACCATACATCTTGCCACCTCTGAACACCCAATACAAATTGACCCACCTGGGAAAAAAAAAAAAATAAAGAGAAAGGCTGCATACGAGTCTCCTTTCTGCTCTAGATGCAGCTGAACCTTGCCTGGTCCTGAAGCCCTTAGCTTCAACAGACCCCTCTGCTTCCCTAAATCTCAAAACAAGACTACCCAAATAGCTTAGACAGCTCAAAAGCTGCAATCAACTGAAGCAACAGCAGACCACCGCCTCCAGAGAAGCCCAGCAGCAGCATGAGCTCCCTGAGGAGAGGCTGTAGCTCATCTCCCCCAGGCCCCGCCCACCGCCCTTCCCACAATCCCCTGGGAACGGGCGGGGCCAACCACCAGAGCCATCAAGGCAGCCAGAGGAGCAGCAGGCAGTTTTCTCACCTGCCTTCAGTTTACAGCATGCCAAGCACCAAACAGAGAAAGCCACCCTCACAGCAAACCACCATACCTGCTCTTTTGGAATCAATCCTAGACTCCTTAAGGTTGGAGAAGACCTCTAAGACCATCGAGTCCAACCGTCAACCCAACACCACCACGCCCACTAAACCACGTCCCTAAGCACCTCCTCTACACCTCTTTTAAATACTTCCAGGGTTGGTGACCCAACCACTTCCCTGGGCAGCCTGTTCCAAGGCCTGACCACTCTTTCAGTAAAGAAATTTTTCCTACAGTTGCAGCTATTGCATCAGCAATGGGACCAGGCAGGGACTTCAACTTACTTTTTCTAGGGCGTAGATAGACAAAGATAGATGTCATCACAAGCGACGCAGGAACAGTAGATCATTCAACGCAACGAAAATATCATGATTCCAAATGATGTGCTTTGGTTTCCTCTCAAAAACCCAAAACGCTATGGGGTCAGACTTCATTTCTAGGAACACCACGCATGCTACCTCACTTCTGACACAACTCTGTTCTGGGTAGGACTGAACAACAAAGCAGAATTAGATCCTGGAAGAATCCCTTCTCAGAAATATCTCTGGATGCAGAGCAAATTATTTGCTGTAAATCACCAAGGATTCAGAGACACCCAGGAGCACCCCAAGACCCCCAGGAACACCCCATGGGGACCTAGAGACTCCCAGGAGCACCCCACGGGCCCCCAGAGATCCCCAGGAGCACCCCACAGGCACTCAGGAGACACAAGGACTGCCCACAATCCTCCAGGAGCACCCCAGGGGAACCCCAAGGCTACCCAGAGGCACCTAGAACACCCCAAGGCTCCCAGGAGCACAACAAGAACATCCAGCAGCACCCCAAGATGCCCACGAGTATCCTCTGAGCACCTAGAGAAACCTAGGAGCGCTGCAAGACCCCCGGGAACACCCCAAGGGCACCCAGAGACCCCCAGGAGCACAACAAGAACATCCAGCAGCACCCCAAGATCCCCGGGGACACCCCGTGGGCACCCAGAGACCCCCAGGAGCCCCCCAAGAGCACCCAAAGAGCAACGCCAGAACACCAGGAGCACCCTGTGGGCACCCAGAGACACCCAGGAGCACCCCAAGACCCCCAGAACATCCTATAGGCACCCAGAGACCCTCAGGAACACCCCAGGAGCACTCCAAGGGGACTCGGAGACACCTAGAAGACCCCAAGAGCCCAAGGAACAACCCACGGGCACGGAGAGACCCCAGGAGCAAAAGAAGAACCCCCAGAAGCACAGCAAGACCACGAGGAGCGCCCCAGCAGCACCACCGGCATCTAGAACCGGCACCTAGAACCGGCACCTAGAAACCCCAGGAGCGTCCAAAGGCACCCAGCAACAACCCATGGGCACCTATAGATGCCCCGCAGCACCCCTAGACCGCCAAGACCACCCCAAGACTCCCAAGAGCATCCTGCGGGCACCCAGAGGGCCCCAGGAGCACCCCAAGACCCCCAGGAGCATACTGGCAGCACACAGAGACCCCCAGGAGCACCGCAAGAACGCCCACAAGCACCCCAAGACCCTCAGGAGCATCCTCTGGGCACCCAGAGACCCCCGCGAGCAGCCCCAGGAGCACCCCAAACGCAGCCCGTAGAGACCTCCCAGTCCTGGAGGCTATTTTTTGATGGACCTTAACATACCTAATGCTTTCCGAGATGAGACTTGCCTGACGTTCAGCCCTCTACCTTGTGATGTGGAGGCCCGGACGGTTTACTCTGCATCTCCCACGACTTTGCTGTATCTCTCGTCAGCTGCACAGACACTCCAACAGAACAGACCTCAGCGACACCCAAATCCAACTGCAAAACCACCTCAGTAAGGCTCGGGAACACACCTCCCTTTCCCAACCATCCCGTGGTCCCAAAAGTTTAGAAACCCCTTCTCTTCTCCTGAACTGCCAGCGAAGGAACCCCGCTCCTTCCTGACAGCTCCTGCCCTGGAGTTGCAGCCCTCAAGCCCCTGTGTCGGCCGCTCCTCGGGAGCTGCTCTGCCCAGCTATGCCCAGGCTTCTGCGAGCACCTCCCACCTTCCCACAGACTCTGACCTCTGCTACAGCCCCACAAAAGAAGTCAAGTCCTGACGCTTATCATCCACGAGGGGCCGGCCGCCAGCCGCATCGCTTCTAGGGACAACATGATACTCTGTGGGCGAAGGCCACGAGCCGTTCCATACGCTGAAAGACACGATGCCTTATGTCCCTGCTGCTTTCTTGAACAACGCTACAACTCCATAGACAGATGCATAGAAGATGCTCACCTCAACCCCTGCTAAATTAGTCTCACAGTCGCTCCTAGCCAGAGATGATGTCAACAGCTTCTGCAATAGACAGCAAAACTGGTGGAAAAAAACAAGGTTCCATCTTCAATAAAGTCAGGAATTCCAAAAGAAAACAATGCACCTGGAATAAAATAAAAACCAAAACCAGATTATGAACCAAAACCATACATCTTGCCACTTCTGAACACCCAATACAAATTGACCCACCTGGAAAAAAAAAGAAAAAAAGAAAAGCTGCATACGAGTCTCCTTTCTGCTCTAGATGCAGCTGAACCTTGCCTGGTCCTGAAGCCCTTAGCTTAAACAGACCCCTCTGCTTCCCTAAATCTCAAAACAAGACTACCCAAATAGCTTAGACAGCTCAAAAGCTGCAATCAACTGAAGCAACAGCAGACCACCGCCTCCAGAGAAGCCCAGCAGCAGCATGAGCTCCCTGAGGAGAGGCTGTAGCTCATCTCACCCAGGCCCCGCCCACCGCCCTTCCCACAATCCCCTGGGAACGGGCAGGGCCAACCACCAGAGCCATCAAGGCAGCCAGAGGAGCAGCAGGCAGTTTTCTCACCTGCCTTCAGTTTACAGCATGCCAAGTACCAAATAGAGAGAAAGCCACCCTCACAGCAAACCACCATACCTGCTCTTTTGGAATCAATCCTAGACTCCTTAAGGTTGGAGAAGACCTCTAAGACCATCGAGTCCAACCGTCAACCCAACACCACCACGCCCACTAAACCACGTCCCTAAGCACCTCCTCTACACGTCTTTTAAATACTTCCAGGGTTGGTGACCCAACCACTTCCCTGGGCAGCCTGTTCCAAGGCCTGACCACTCTTTCAGTAAAGAAGTTTTTCCTACAGTTGCAGCTATTGCATCAGCAATGGGACCAGGCAGGGACTTCAACTTACTTTTTCTAGGGCGTAGATAGACAAAGATAGATGTCATCACAAGCGACGCAGGAACAGTAGATCATTCAACGCAACGAAAATATCATGATTCAAAATGATGTGCTTTGGTTTCCTCTCAAAAACCCAAAATGCTATGGGGTCAGACTTCATTGCTAGGAACACCACGCATGCTACCTCACTTCTGACACAACTCTGTTCTGGGTAGGACTGAACAACAAAGCAGAATCAGATCCTGGAAGAATCCCTTCTCAGAAATATCTCTGGATGCAGAGCAAATTATTTGCTGTAAATCACCAAGGATTCAGAGACACCCAGGAGCACCCCAAGACCCCCAGGAACACCCCATGGGGACCTAGAGACTGCCAGGAGCACCCCACGGGCCCCCAGAGATCCCCAGGAGCACCCCACAGGCACTCAGGAGACACAAGGACTGCCCACAATCCTCCAGGAGCACCCCAGGGGAACCCCAAGGCTACCCAGAGGCACCTAGAACACCCCAAGGCTCCCAGGAGCACAACAAGAACATCCAGCAGCACCCCAAGATGCCCACGAGTATCCTGTGAGCACCTAGAGAAACCCAGGAGCGCCGCAAGACCCCCGCGAACACCCCAAGGGCACCCAGAGACCCCCAGGAGCACAACAAGAACATCCAGCAGCACCCCAAGATCCCCGGGGACACCCCGTGGGCACCCAGAGACCCCCGGGAGCCCCCCAAGAGCACCCGAAGAGCAACGCCAGAACACCAGGAGCACCCTGTGGGCACCCAGAGACACCCAGGAGCACCCCAAGACCCCCAGAACATCCTAGAGGCACCCAGAGACCCTCAGGAACACCCCAGGAGCACTCCAAGGGGACTCGGAGACACCTAGAAGACCCCAAGACCCAAGGAACAACCCACGGGCACTGAGAGACCCCAGGAGCAAAAGAAGAACCCCCAGAAGCACAGCAAGACCACGAGGAGCGCCCCAGCAGCACCACCGGAACCTAGAACCGGCACCTGGAACCGGCACCTAGAACCGGCACCTAGAACCGGCACCTAGAACCGGCACCTAGAACCCCAGGAGCGTCCCAAAGCACCCAGCAACAACCCATGGGCACCTATAGATGCCCCGCAGCACCCCTAGACCGCCAAGACCACCCCAAGACTCCCAAGAGCATCCTGCGGGCACCCAGAGGGCCCCAGGAGCATACGGGGAGCACACAGAGACCCCCAGGAGCACCACAAGAACGCCCAGAAGCACCCCAAGACCCTCAGGAGCATCTTCTGGGCACCCAGAGACCCCCGGGAGCAGCCCCAGGAGCACCCCAAACGCAGCCCGTAGAGACCTCCCAGTCCTGGAGGCTATTTTTTGATGGACCTTAACATACCTAATGCTTTCCGAGATGAGACTTGCCTGACGTTCAGCCCTCTACCTTGTGATGTGGAGGCCCGGACGGTTTACTCTGCATCTCCCACGACTTTGCTGTATCTCTCGTCAGCTGCACAGACACTCCAACAGAACAGACCTCAGCGACACCCGAATCCAACTGCAAAACCCACCTCAGTAAGGCTCAGGAACACACCTCCCTTTCCCAACCATCCCCTGGTCCCAAAAGTTTAGAAACCCCTTCTCTTCTCCTGAACTGCCAGCGAAGGAACCCCGCTCCTTCCTGACAGCTCCTGCCCTGCATTTGCACCCCTCAAGCCCCTGTGTCGGCCGCTCCTCGGGAGCTGCTCTGCCCAGCTATGCCCAGGCTTCTGCGAGCACCTCCCACCTTCCCACAGACTCTGACCTCTGCTACAGCCCCACAAAAGAAGTGAACTCCTGACGCTTATCATCCACGAGGGGCCGGCCGCCAGCCGCATCGCTTCTAGGGACAACATGATACTCTGTGGGCGAAGGCCACGAGCCGTTCCATACGCTGAAAGACACGATGCCTTATGTCCCTGCTGCTTTCTTGAACAACGCTACAACTCCATAGACAGATGCATAGAAGATGCTCACCTCAAGCCCTGCTAAATTAGTCTCACAGTCGTTCCTATCCAGAGATGACGTCAACAGCTTCTGCAATAGACAGCAAAACTGGTGGAAAAAACAAGGTTCCATCTTCAATAAAGTCAGGAATTCCAAAACAAAACAATGCACCTGGAATAAAATAAAAACCAAAACCAGATTATGAAGCAAAAGCATACATCTTGCCACCTCTGAACACCCAATACAAATTGACCCACCTGGAAAAAAAAAAAAAAAAGAAAAGCTGCATACGAGTCTCCTTTCTGCTCTAGATGCAGCTGAACCTTGCCTGGTCCTGAAGCCCTTAGCTTAAACAGACCCCTCTGCTTCCCTAAATCTCAAAACAAGACTACCCAAATAGCTTAGACAGCTCAAAAGCTGCAATCAACTGAAGCAACAGCAGACCACCGCCTCCAGAGAAGCCCAGCAGCAGCATGAGCTCCCTGAGGAGAGGCTGTAGCTCATCTCCCCCAGGCCCCGCCCACCGCCCTTCCCACAATCCCCTGGGAACGGGCGGGGCCAACCACCAGAGCCATCAAGGCAGCCAGAGGAGCAGCAGGCAGTTTTCTCACCTGCCTTCAGTTTACAGCATGCCAAGCACCAAACAGAGAAAGCCACCCTCACAGCAAACCACCATACCTGCTCTTTTGGAATCAATCCTAGACTCCTTAAGGTTGGAGAAGACCTCTAAGACCATCGAGTCCAACCGTCAACCCAACACCACCACGCCCACTAAACCACGTCCCTAAGCACCTCCTCTACACGTCTTTTAAATACTTCCAGGGTTGGTGACCCAACCACTTCCCTGGGCAGCCTGTTCCAAGGCCTGACCACTCTTTCAGTAAAGAAGTTTTTCCTACAGTTGCAGCTATTGCATCAGCAATGGGACCAGGCAGGGACTTCAACTTACTTTTTCTAGGGCGTAGATAGACAAAGATAGATGTCATCACAAGCGACGCAGGAACAGTAGATCATTCAACGCAACGAAAATATCATGATTCAAAATGATGTGCTTTGGTTTCCTCTCAAAAACCCAAAATGCTATGGGGTCAGACTTCATTTCTAGGAACACCACGCATGCTACCTCACTTCTGACACAACTCTGTTCTGGGTAGGACTGAACAACAAAGCAGAATCAGATCCTGGAAGAATCCCTTCTCAGAAATATCTCTGGATGCAGAGCAAATTATTTGCTGTAAATCACCAACGATTCAGAGACACCCAGGAGCACCCCAAGACCCCCAGGAACACCCCATGGGGACCTAGAGACTCCCAGGAGCACCCCACGGGCCCCCAGAGATCCCCAGGAGCACCCCACAGGCACTCAGGAGACACAAGGACTGCCCACAATCCTCCAGGAGCACCCCAGGGGAACCCCAAGGCTACCCAGAGGCACCTAGAACACCCCAAGGCTCCCAGGAGCACAACAAGAACATCCAGCAGCACCCCAAGATGCCCACGAGTATCCTGTGAGCACCTAGAGAAACCCAGGAGTGCCGCAAGACCCCCAGCAACACCCCAAGGGCACCCAGAGACCCCCAGGAGCACAACAAGAACATCCAGCAGCACCCCAAGATCCCCGGGGACACCCCGTGGGCACCCAGAGACCCCCAGGAGCCCCCCAAGAGCACCCGAAGAGCAACGCCAGAACACCAGGAGCACCCTGTGGGCACCCAGAGACCCCCGGGAGCAGCCCCAGGAGCACCCCAAACGCAGCCCGTAGAGACCTCCCAGTCCTGGAGGCTATTTTTTGATGGACCTTAACATACCTAATGCTTTCCGAGATGAGACTTGCCTGACGTTCAGCCCTCTACCTTGTGATGTGGAGGCCCGGACGGTTTACTCTGCATCTCCCACGACTTTGCTGTATCTCTCGTCAGCTGCACAGACACTCCAACAGAACAGACCTCAGCGACACCCAAATCCAACTGCAAAACCACCTCAGTAAGGCTCGGGAACACACCTCCCTTTCCCAACCATCCCGTGCTCCCAAAAGTTTAGAAACCCCTTCTCTTCTCCTGAACTGCCAGCGAAGGAACCCCGCTCCTTCCTGACAGCTCCTGCCCTGGAGTTGCAGCCCTCAAGCCCCTGTGTCGGCCGCTCCTCGGGAGCTGCTCTGCCCAGCTATGCCCAGGCTTCTGCGAGCACCTCCCACCTTCCCACAGACTCTGACCTCTGCTACAGCCCCACAAAAGAAGTCAAGTCCTGACGCTTATCATCCACGAGGGGCCGGCCGCCAGCCGCATCGCTTCTAGGGACAACATGATACTCTGTGGGCGAAGGCCACGAGCCGTTCCATACGCTGAAAGACACGATGCCTTATGTCCCTGCTGCTTTCTTGAACAACGCTACAACTCCATAGACAGATGCATACAAGATGCTCACCTCAAGCCCTGCTAAATTAGTCTCACAGTCGTTCCTATCCAGAGATGACGTCAACAGCTTCTGCAATAGACAGCAAAACTGGTGGAAAAAACAAGGTTCCATCTTCAATAAAGTCAGGAATTCCAAAACAAAACAATGCACCTGGAATAAAATAAAAACCAAAACCAGATTATGAACCAAAACCATACATCTTGCCACTTCTGAACACCCAATACAAATTGACCCACCTGGAAAAAAAAGAAAAAAAGAAAAGCTGCATACGAGTCTCCTTTCTGCTCTAGATGCAGCTGAACCTTGCCTGGTCCTGAAGCCCTTAGCTTAAACAGACCCCTCTGCTTCCCTAAATCTCAAAACAAGACTACCCAAATAGCTTAGACAGCTCAAAAGCTGCAATCAACTGAAGCAACAGCAGACCACCGCCTCCAGAGAAGCCCAGCAGCAGAATGAGCTCCCTGAGGAGAGGCTGTAGCTCATCTCCCCCAGGCCCCGCCCACCGCCCTTCCCACAATGCCCTGGGAACGGGCGGGGCCAACCACCAGAGCCATCAAGGCAGCCAGAGGAGCAGCAGGCAGTTTTCTCACCTGCCTTCAGTTTACAGCATGCCAAGCACCAAACAGAGAAAGCCACCCTCACAGCAAACCACCATACCTGCTCTTTTGGAATCAATCCTAGACTCCTTAAGGTTGGAAAAGACCTCTAAGACCATCGAGTCCAACCGTCAAACCAACACCACCACGCCCACTAAACCACGTCCCTAAGCACCTCCTCTACACCTCTTTTAAATACTTCCTGGGTTGGTGACCCAACCACTTCCCTGGGCAGCCTGTTCCAAGGCCTGACCACTCTTTCAGTAAAGAAGTTTTTCCTACAGTTGCAGCTATTGCATCAGCAATGGGACCAGGCAGGGACTTCAACTTACTTTTTCTAGGGCGTAGATAGACAAAGATAGATGTCATCACAAGCGACGCAGGAACCGTAGATCATTCAACGCAACGAAAATATCATGATTCAAAATGATGTGCTTTGGTTTCCTCTCAAAAACCCAAAATGCTATGGGGTCAGACTTCATTGCTAGGAACACCACGCATGCTACCTCACTTCTGACACAACTCTGTTCTGGGTAGGACTGAACAACAAAGCAGAATCAGATCCTGGAAGAATCCCTTCTCAGAAATATCTCTGGATGCAGAGCAAATTATTTGCTGTAAATCACCAAGGATTCAGAGACACCCAGGAGCACCCCAAGACCCCCAGGAACACCCCATGGGGACCTAGAGACTCCCAGGAGCACCCCACGGGCCCCCAGAGATCCCCAGGAGCACCCCACAGGCACTCAGGAGACACAAGGACTGCCCACAATCCTCCAGGAGCACCCCAGGGGAACCCCAAGGCTACCCAGAGGCACCTAGAACACCCCAAGGCTCCCAGGAGCACAACAAGAACATCCAGCAGCACCCCAAGATGCCCACGAGTATCCTCTGAGCACCTAGAGAAACCCAGGAGCGCCGCAAGACCCCCGGGAACACCCCAAGGGCACCCAGAGACCCCCAGGAGCACAACAAGAACATCCAGCAGCACCCCAAGATCCCCGGGGACACCCCGTGGGCACCCAGAGACCCCCAGGAGCCCCCCAAGAGCACCCAAAGAGCAACGCCAGAACACCAGGAGCACCCTGTGGGCACCCAGAGACACCCAGGAGCACCCCGAGACCCCCAGAACATCCTAGAGGCACCCAGAGACCCTCAGGAACACCCCAGGAGCACTCCAAGGGGACTCGGAGACACCTAGAAGACCCCAAGACCCAAGGAACAACCCACGGGCACTGAGAGACCCCAGGAGCAAAAGAAGAACCCCCAGAAGCACAGCAAGACCACGAGGAGCGCCCCAGCAGCACCACCGGCATCTAGAACCGGCACCTAGAACCGGCACCTAGAACCCCAGGAGCGTCCCAAGGCACCCAGCAACAACCCATGGGCACCTATAGATGCCCCGCTGCACCCCTAGACCGCCAAGACCACCCCAAGACTCCCAAGAGCATCCTGCGGGCACCCAGAGGGCCCCAGGACCACCCCAAGACCCCCAGGAGCATACTGGGAGCACACAGAGACCCCCAGGAGCACCGCAAGAACGCCCACAAGCACCCCAAGACCCTCAGGAGCATCCTCTGGGCACCCAGAGACCCCCGCGAGCAGCCCCAGGAGCACCCCAAACGCAGCCCGTAGAGACCTCCCAGTCCTGGAGGCTATTTTTTGATGGACCTTAACATACCTAATGCTTTCCGAGATGAGACTTGCCTGACGTTCAGCCCTCTACCTTGTGATGTGAGGCCCGGACGGTTTACTCTGCATCTCCCACGACTTTGCTGTATCTCTCGTCAGCTGCACAGACACTCCAACAGAACAGACCTCAGCGACACCCAAATCCAACTGCAAAACCACCTCAGTAAGGCTCGGGAACACACCTCCCTTTCCCAACCATCCCGTGGTCCCAAAAGTTTAGAAACCCCTTCTCTTCTCCTGAACTGCCAGCGAAGGAACCCCGCTCCTTCCTGACAGCTCCTGCCCTGGAGTTGCAGCCCTCAAGCCCCTGTGTCGGCCGCTCCTCGGGAGCTGCTCTGCCCAGCTATGCCCAGGCTTCTGCGAGCACCTCCCACCTTCCCACAGACTCTGACCTCTGCTACAGCCCCACAAAAGAAGTCAAGTCCTGACGCTTATCATCCACGAGGGGCCGGCCGCCAGCCGCATCGCTTCTAGGGACAACATGATACTCTGTGGGCGAAGGCCACGAGCCGTTCCATACGCTGAAAGACACGATGCCTTATGTCCCTGCTGCTTTCTTGAACAACGCTACAACTCCATAGACAGATGCATACAAGATGCTCACCTCAAGCCCTGCTAAATTAGTCTCACAGTCGTTCCTATCCAGAGATGACGTCAACAGCTTCTGCAATAGACAGCAAAACTGGTGGAAAAAACAAGGTTCCATCTTCAATAAAGTCAGGAATTCCAAAACAAAACAATGCACCTGGAATAAAATAAAAACCAAAACCAGATTATGAACCAAAACCATACATCTTGCCACTTCTGAACACCCAATACAAATTGACCCACCTGGAAAAAAAAGAAAAAAAGAAAAGCTGCATACGAGTCTCCTTTCTGCTCTAGATGCAGCTGAACCTTGCCTGGTCCTGAAGCCCTTAGCTTAAACAGACCCCTCTGCTTCCCTAAATCTCAAAACAAGACTACCCAAATAGCTTAGACAGCTCAAAAGCTGCAATCAACTGAAGCAACAGCAGACCACCGCCTCCAGAGAAGCCCAGCAGCAGAATGAGCTCCCTGAGGAGAGGCTGTAGCTCATCTCCCCCAGGCCCCGCCCACCGCCCTTCCCACAATCCCCTGGGAACGGGCGGGGCCAACCACCAGAGCCAGCAAGGCAGCCAGAGGAGCAGCAGGCAGTTTTCTCACCTGCCTTCAGTTTACAGCATGCCAAGCACCAAACAGAGAAAGCCACCCTCACAGCAAACCACCATACCTGCTCTTTTGGAATCAATCCTAGACTCCTTAAGGTTGGAAAAGACCTCTAAGACCATCGAGTCCAACCGTCAAACCAACACCACCACGCCCACTAAACCACGTCCCTAAGCACCTCCTCTACACCTCTTTTAAATACTTCCTGGGTTGGTGACCCAACCACTTCCCTGGGCAGCCTGTTCCAAGGCCTGACCACTCTTTCAGTAAAGAAGTTTTTCCTACAGTTGCAGCTATTGCATCAGCAATGGGACCAGGCAGGGACTTCAACTTACTTTTTCTAGGGCGTAGATAGACAAAGATAGATGTCATCACAAGCGACGCAGGAACCGTAGATCATTCAACGCAACGAAAATATCATGATTCAAAATGATGTGCTTTGGTTTCCTCTCAAAAACCCAAAATGCTATGGGGTCAGACTTCATTGCTAGGAACACCACGCATGCTACCTCACTTCTGACACAACTCTGTTCTGGGTAGGACTGAACAACAAAGCAGAATCAGATCCTGGAAGAATCCCTTCTCAGAAATATCTCTGGATGCAGAGCAAATTATTTGCTGTAAATCACCAAGGATTCAGAGACACCCAGGAGCACCCCAAGACCCCCAGGAACACCCCATGGGGACCTAGAGACTCCCAGGAGCACCCCACGGGCCCCCAGAGATCCCCAGGAGCACCCCACAGGCACTCAGGAGACACAAGGACTGCCCACAATCCTCCAGGAGCACCCCAGGGGAACCCCAAGGCTACCCAGAGGCACCTAGAACACCCCAAGGCTCCCAGGAGCACAACAAGAACATCCAGCAGCACCCCAAGATGCCCACGAGTATCCTCTGAGCACCTAGAGAAACCCAGGAGCGCCGCAAGACCCCCGGGAACACCCCAAGGGCACCCAGAGACCCCCAGGAGCACAACAAGAACATCCAGCAGCACCCCAAGATCCCCGGGGACACCCCGTGGGCACCCAGAGACCCCCAGGAGCCCCCCAAGAGCACCCAAAGAGCAACGCCAGAACACCAGGAGCACCCTGTGGGCACCCAGAGACACCCAGGAGCACCCCGAGACCCCCAGAACATCCTAGAGGCACCCAGAGACCCTCAGGAACACCCCAGGAGCACTCCAAGGGGACTCGGAGACACCTAGAAGACCCCAAGACCCAAGGAACAACCCACGGGCACTGAGAGACCCCAGGAGCAAAAGAAGAACCCCCAGAAGCACAGCAAGACCACGAGGAGCGCCCCAGCAGCACCACCGGCATCTAGAACCGGCACCTAGAACCGGCACCTAGAACCCCAGGAGCGTCCCAAGGCACCCAGCAACAACCCATGGGCACCTATAGATGCCCCGCTGCACCCCTAGACCGCCAAGACCACCCCAAGACTCCCAAGAGCATCCTGCGGGCACCCAGAGGGCCCCAGGACCACCCCAAGACCCCCAGGAGCATACTGGGAGCACACAGAGACCCCCAGGAGCACCGCAAGAACGCCCACAAGCACCCCAAGACCCTCAGGAGCATCCTCTGGGCACCCAGAGACCCCCGCGAGCAGCCCCAGGAGCACCCCAAACGCAGCCCGTAGAGACCTCCCAGTCCTGGAGGCTATTTTTTGATGGACCTTAACATACCTAATGCTTTCCGAGATGAGACTTGCCTGACGTTCAGCCCTCTACCTTGTGATGTGGAGGCCCGGACGGTTTACTCTGCATCTCCCACGACTTTGCTGTATCTCTCGTCAGCTGCACAGACACTCCAACAGAACAGACCTCAGTGACACCCGAATCCAACTGCAAAACCACCTCAGTAAGGCTCGGGAACACACCTCCCTTTCCCAACCATCCCGTGGTCCCAAAAGTTTAGAAACCCCTTCTCTTCTCCTGAACTGCCAGCGAAGGAACCCCGCTCCTTCCTGACAGCTCCTGCCCTGGAGTTGCAGCCCTCAAGCCCCTGTGTCGGCCGCTCCTCAGGAGCTGCTCTGCCCAGCTATGCCCAGGCTTCTGCGAGCACCTCCCACCTTCCCACAGACTCTGACCTCTGCTACAGCCCCACAAAAGAAGTCAAGTCCTGACGCTTATCATCCACGAGGGGCCGGCCGCCAGCCGCATCGCTTCTAGGGACAACATGATACTCTGTGGGCGAAGGCCACGAGCCGTTCCATACGCTGAAAGACACCATGCCTTATGTCCCTGCTGCTTTCTTGAACAACGCTACAACTCCATAGACAGAGGCATACAAGATGCTCACCTCAAGCCCTGCTAAATTAGTCTCACAGTCGTTCCTATCCAGAGATGACGTCAACAGCTTCTGCAATAGACAGCAAAACTGGTGGAAAAAACAAGGTTCCATCTTCAATAAAGTCAGGAATTCCAAAACAAAACAATGCACCTGGAATAAAATAAAAACCAAAACCAGATTATGAACCAAAACCATACATCTTGCCACTTCTGAACACCCAATACAAATTGACCCACCTGGAAAAAAAAGAAAAAAAGAAAAGCTGCATACGAGTCTCCTTTCTGCTCTAGATGCAGCTGAACCTTGCCTGGTCCTGAAGCCCTTAGCTTAAACAGACCCCTCTGCTTCCCTAAATCTCAAAACAAGACTACCCAAATAGCTTAGACAGCTCAAAAGCTGCAATCAACTGAAGCAACAGCAGACCACCGCCTCCAGAGAAGCCCAGCAGCAGCATGAGCTCCCTGAGGAGAGGCTGTAGCTCATCTCCCCCAGGCCCCGCCCACCGCCCTTCCCACAATCCCCTGGGAACGGGCGGGGCCAACCACCAGAGCCATCAAGGCAGCCAGAGGAGCAGCAGGCAGTTTTCTCACCTGCCTTCAGTTTACAGCATGCCAAGCACCAAACAGAGAAAGCCACCCTCACAGCAAACCACCATACCTGCTCTTTTGGAATCAATCCTAGACTCCTTAAGGTTGGAGAAGACCTCTAAGACCATCGAGTCCAACCGTCAAACCAACACCACCACGCCCACTAAACCACGTCCCTAAGCACCTCCTCTACACGTCTTTTAAATACTTCCAGGGTTGGTGACCCAACCACTTCCCTGGGCAGCCTGTTCCAAGGCCTGACCACTCTTTCAGTAAAGAAGTTTTTCCTACAGTTGCAGCTATTGCATCAGCAATGGGACCAGGCAGGGACTTCAACTTACTTTTTCTAGGGCGTAGATAGACAAAGATAGATGTCATCACAAGCGACGCAGGAACAGTAGATCATTCAACGCAATGAAAGTATCATGATTCAAAATGATGTGCTTTGGTTTCCTCTCAAAAACCCAAAATGCTATGGGGTCAGACTTCATTGCTAGGAACACCACGCATGCTACCTCACTTCTGACACAACTCTGTTCTGGGTAGGACTGAACAACAAAGCAGAATCAGATCCTGGAGGAATCCCTTCTCAGAAATATCTCTGGATGCAGAGCAAATTATTTGCTGTAAATCACCAAGGATTCAGAGACACCCAGGAGCACCCCAAGACCCCCAGGAACACCCCATGGGGACCTAGAGACTCCCAGGAGCACCCCACGGGCCCCCAGAGATCCCCAGGAGCACCCCACAGGCACTCAGGAGACACAAGGACTGCCCACAATCCTCCAGGAGCACCCCAGGGGAACCCCAAGGCTACCCAGAGGCACCTAGAACACCCCAAGGCTCCCAGGAGCACAACAAGAACATCCAGCAGCACCCCAAGATGCCCACGAGTATCCTGTGAGCACCTAGAGAAACCCAGGAGCGCCGCAAGACCCCCGGGAACACCCCAAGGGCACCCAGAGACCCCCAGGAGCACAACAAGAACATCCAGCAGCACCCCAAGATCCCCGGGGACACCCCGTGGGCACCCAGAGACCCCCAGGAGCCCCCCAAGAGCACCCGAAGAGCAACGCCAGAACACCAGGAGCACCCTGTGGGCACCCAGAGACCCCCGGGAGCAGCCCCAGGAGCACCCCAAACGCAGCCCGTAGAGACCTCCCAGTCCTCGAGGCTATTTTTTGATGGACCTTAACATACCTAATGCTTTCCGAGATGAGACTTGCCTGACGTTCAGCCCTCTACCTTGTGATGTGGAGGCCCGGACGGTTTACTCTGCATCTCCCACGACTTCGCTGTATCTCTCGTCAGCTGCACAGACACTCCAACAGAACAGACCTCAGCGACACCCAAATCCAACTGCAAAACCCACCTCAGTAAGGCTCGGGAACACACCTCCCTTTCCCAACCATCCCCTGGTCCCAAAAGTTTAGAAACCCCTTCTCTTCTCCTGAACTGCCAGCGAAGGAACCCCGCTCCTTCCTGACAGCTCCTGCCCCGGAGTTGCAGCCCTCAAGCCCCTGTGTCGGCCGCTCCTCGGGAGCTGCTCTGCCCAGCTATGCCCAGGCTTCTGCGAGCACCTCCCACCTTCCCACAGACTCTGACCTCTGCTACAGCCCCACAAAAGAAGTCAAGTCCTGACGCTTATCATCCACGAGGGGCCGGCCGCCAGCCGCATCGCTTCTAGGGACAACATGATACTCTGTGGGCGAAGGCCACGAGCCGTTCCATACGCTGAAAGACACGATGCCTTATGTCCCTGCTGCTTTCTTGAACAACGCTACAACTCCATAGACAGATGCATAGAAGATGCTCACCTCAACCCCTGCTAAATTAGTCTCACAGTCGTTCCTATCCAGAGATGACGTCAACAGCTTCTGCAATAGACAGCAAAACTGGTGGAAAAAACAAGGTTCCATCTTCAATAAAGTCAGGAATTCCAAAACAAAACAATGCACCTGGAATAAAATAAAAACCAAAACCAGATTATGAACCAAAACCATACATCTTGCCACTTCTGAACACCCAATACAAATTGACCCACCTGGAAAAAAAAGAAAAAAAGAAAAGCTGCATACGAGTCTCCTTTCTGCTCTAGATGCAGCTGAACCTTGCCTGGTCCTGAAGCCCTTAGCTTAAACAGACCCCTCTGCTTCCCTAAATCTCAAAACAAGACTACCCAAATAGCTTAGACAGCTCAAAAGCTGCAATCAACTGAAGCAACAGCAGACCACCGCCTCCAGAGAAGCCCAGCAGCAGCATGAGCTCCCTGAGGAGAGGCTGTAGCTCATCTCCCCCAGGCCCCGCCCACCGCCCTTCCCACAATCCCCTGGGAACGGGCGGGGCCAACCACCAGAGCCATCAAGGCAGCCAGAGGAGCAGCAGGCAGTTTTCTCACCTGCCTTCAGTTTACAGCATGCCAAGAACCAAACAGAGAAAGCCACCCTCACAGCAAACCACCATACCTGCTCTTTTGGAATCAATCCTAGACTCCTTAAGGTTGGAAAAGACCTCTAAGACCATCGAGTCCAACCGTCAACCCAACACCACCACGCCCACTAAACCACGTCCCTAAGCACCTCCTCTACACGTCTTTTAAATACTTCCAGGGTTGGTGACCCAACCACTTCCCTGGGCAGCCTGTTCCAAGGCCTGACCACTCTTTCAGTAAAGAAGTTTTTCCTACAGTTGCAGCTATTGCATCAGCAATGGGACCAGGCAGGGACTTCAACTTACTTTTTCTAGGGCATAGATAGACAAAGATAGATGTCATCACAAGCGACGCAGGAACCGTAGATCATTCAACGCAACGAAAATATCATGATTCAAAATGATGTGCTTTGGTTTCCTCTCAAAAACCCAAAATGCTATGGGGTCAGACTTCATTGCTAGGAACACCACGCATGCTACCTCACTTCTGACACAACTCTGTTCTGGGTAGGACTGAACAACAAAGCAGAATCAGATCCTGGAAGAATCCCTTCTCAGAAATATCTCTGGATGCAGAGCAAATTATTTGCTGTAAATCACCAAGGATTCAGAGACACCCAGGAGCACCCCAAGACCCCCAGGAACACCCCATGGGGACCTAGAGACTGCCAGGAGCACCCCACGGGCCCCCAGAGATCCCCAGGAGCACCCCACAGGCACTCAGGAGACACAAGGACTGCCCACAATCCTCCAGGAGCACCCCAGGGGAACCCCAAGGCTACCCAGAGGCACCTAGAACACCCCAAGGCTCCCAGGAGCACAACAAGAACATCCAGCAGCACCCCAAGATGCCCACGAGTATCCTGTGAGCACCTAGAGAAACCCAGGAGCGCCGCAAGACCCCCGCGAACACCCCAAGGGCACCCAGAGACCCCCAGGAGCACAACAAGAACATCCAGCAGCACCCCAAGATCCCCGGGGACACCCCGTGGGCACCCAGAGACCCCCAGGAGCCCCCCAAGAGCACCCAAAGAGCAACGCCAGAACACCAGGAGCACCCTGTGGGCACCCAGAGACACCCAGGAGCACCCCAAGACCCCCAGAACATCCTAGAGGCACCCAGAGACCCTCAGGAACACCCCAGGAGCACTCCAAGGGGACTCGGAGACACCTAGAAGACCCCAAGAGCCCAAGGAACAACCCACGGGCACTGAGAGACCCCAGGAGCAAAAGAAGAACCCCCAGAAGCACAGCAAGACCACGAGGAGCGCCCCAGCAGCACCACCGGCACCTAGAACCGGCACCTAGAACCGGCACCTAGAACCGGCACCTAGAACCGGCACCTAGAACCGGCACCTAGAACCCCAGAAGCGTCCCAAGGCACCCAGCAACAACCCATGGGCACCTATAGATGCCCCGCAGCACCCCTAGACCGCCAAGACCACCCCAAGACTCCCAAGAGCATCCTGCGGGCACCCAGAGGGCCCCAGGACCACCCCAAGACCCCCAGGAGCATACTGGGAGCACACAGAGACCCCCAGGAGCACCGCAAGAACGCCCACAAGCACCCCAAGACCCGCAGGAGCATCCTCTGGGCACCCAGAGACCCCCGGGAGCAGCCCCAGGAGCACCCCAAACGCAGCCCGTAGAGACCTCCCAGTCCTGGAGGCTATTTTTTGATGGACCTTAACATACCTAATGCTTTCCGAGATGAGACTTGCCTGACGTTCAGCCCTCTACCTTGTGATGTGGAGGCCCGGACGGTTTACTCTGCATCTCCCACGACTTTGCTGTATCTCTCGTCAGCTGCACAGACACTCCAACAGAACAGACCTCAGCGACACCCAAATCCAACTGCAAAACCCACCTCAGTAAGGCTCGGGAACACACCTCCCTTTCCCAACCATCCCCTGGTCCCAAAAGTTTAGAAACCCCTTCTCTTCTCCTGAACTGCCAGCGAAGGAACCCCGCTCCTTCCTGACAGCTCCTGCCCCGGAGTTGCAGCCCTCAAGCCCCTGTGTCGGCCGCTCCTCGGGAGCTGCTCTGCCCAGCTATGCCCAGGCTTCTGCGAGCACCTCCCACCTTCCCACAGACTCTGACCTCTGCTACAGCCCCACAAAAGAAGTCAAGTCCTGACGCTTATCATCCACGAGGGGCCGGCCGCCAGCCGCATCGCTTCTAGGGACAACATGATACTCTGTGGGCGAAGGCCACGAGCCGTTCCATACGCTGAAAGACACGATGCCTTATGTCCCTGCTGCTTTCTTGAACAACGCTACAACTCCATAGACAGATGCGTACAAGATGCTCACCTCAAGCCCTGCTAAATTAGTCTCACAGTCGTTCCTATCCAGAGATGACGTCAACAGCTTCTGCAATAGACAGCAAAACTGGTGGAAAAAACAAGGTTCCATCTTCAATAAAGTCAGGAATTCCAAAACAAAACAATGCACCTGGAATAAAATAAAAACCAAAACCAGATTATGAACCAAAACCATACATCTTGCCACTTCTGAACACCCAATACAAATTGACCCACCTGGAAAAAAAAGAAAAAAAAGAAAAGCTGCATACGAGTCTCCTTTCTGCTCTAGATGCAGCTGAACCTTGCCTGGTCCTGAAGCCCTTAGCTTAAACAGACCCCTCTGCTTCCCTAAATCTCAAAACAAGACTACCCAAATAGCTTAGACAGCTCAAAAGCTGCAATCAACTGAAGCAACAGCAGACCACCGCCTCCAGAGAAGCCCAGCAGCAGCATGAGCTCCCTGAGGAGAGGCTGTAGCTCATCTCCCCCAGGCCCCGCCCACCGCCCTTCCCACAATCCCCTGGGAACGGGCGGGGCCAACCACCAGAGCCATCAAGGCAGCCAGAGGAGCAGCAGGCAGTTTTCTCACCTGCCTTCAGTTTACAGCATGCCAAGCACCAAACAGAGAAAGCCACCCTCACAGCAAACCACCATACCTGCTCTTTTGGAATCAATCCTAGACTCCTTAAGGTTGGAAAAGACCTCTAAGACCATCGAGTCCAACCGTCAAACCAACACCACCACGCCCACTAAACCACGTCCCTAAGCACCTCCTCTACACGTCTTTTAAATACTTCCAGGGTTGGTGACCCAACCACTTCCCTGGGCAGCCTGTTCCAAGGCCTGACCACTCTTTCAGTAAAGAAGTTTTTCCTACAGTTGCAGCTATTGCATCAGCAATGGGACCAGGCAGGGACTTCAACTTACTTTTTCTAGGGCGTAGATAGACAAAGATAGATGTCATCACAAGCGACGCAGGAACCGTAGATCATTCAACGCAACGAAAATATCATGATTCAAAATGATGTGCTTTGGTTTCCTCTCAAAAACCCAAAATGCTATGGGGTCAGACTTCATTGCTAGGAACACCACGCATGCTACCTCACTTCTGACACAACTCTGTTCTGGGTAGGACTGAACAACAAAGCAGAATTAGATCCTGGAAGAATCCCTTCTCAGAAATATCTCTGGATGCAGAGCAAATTATTTGCTGTAAATCACCAACGATTCAGAGACACCCAGGAGCACCCCAAGACCCCCAGGAACACCCCATGGGGACCTAGAGACTGCCAGGAGCACCCCACGGGCCCCCAGAGATCCCCAGGAGCACCCCACAGGCACTCAGGAGACACAAGGACTGCCCACAATCCTCCAGGAGCACCCCAGGGGAACCCCAAGGCTACCCAGAGGCACCTAGAACACCCCAAGGCTCCCAGGAGCACAACAAGAACATCCAGCAGCACCCCAAGATGCCCACGAGTATCCTGTGAGCACCTAGAGAAACCCAGGAGCGCCGCAAGACCCCCGCGAACACCCCAAGGGCACCCAGAGACCCCCAGGAGCACAACAAGAACATCCAGCAGCACCCCAAGATCCCCGGGGACACCCCGTGGGCACCCAGAGACCCCCAGGAGCCCCCCAAGAGCACCCAAAGAGCAACGCCAGAACACCAGGAGCACCCTGTGGGCACCCAGAGACACCCAGGAGCACCCCAAGACCCCCAGAACATCCTAGAGGCACCCAGAGACCCTCAGGAACACCCCAGGAGCACTCCAAGGGGACTCGGAGACACCTAGAAGACCCCAAGAGCCCAAGGAACAACCCACGGGCACTGAGAGACCCCAGGAGCAAAAGAAGAACCCCCAGAAGCACAGCAAGACCACGAGGAGCGCCCCAGCAGCACCACCGGCACCTAGAACCGGCACCTAGAACCGGCACCTAGAACCGGCACCTAGAACCGGCACCTAGAACCCCAGAAGCGTCCCAAGGCACCCAGCAACAACCCATGGGCACCTATAGATGCCCCGCAGCACCCCTAGACCGCCAAGACCACCCCAAGACTCCCAAGAGCATCCTGCGGGCACCCAGAGGGCCCCAGGACCACCCCAAGACCCCCAGGAGCATACTGGGAGCACACAGAGACCCCCAGGAGCACCGCAAGAACGCCCACAAGCACCCCAAGACCCGCAGGAGCATCCTCTGGGCACCCAGAGACCCCCGGGAGCAGCCCCAGGAGCACCCCAAACGCAGCCCGTAGAGACCTCCCAGTCCTCGAGGCTATTTTTTGATGGACCTTAACATACCTAATGCTTTCCGAGATGAGACTTGCCTGACGTTCAGCCCTCTACCTTGTGATGTGGAGGCCCGGACGGTTTACTCTGCATCTCCCACGACTTTGCTGTATCTCTCGTCAGCTGCACAGACACTCCAACAGAACAGACCTCAGCGACACCCGAATCCAACTGCAAAACCCACCTCAGTAAGGCTCGGGAACACACCTCCCTTTCCCAACCATCCCCTGGTCCCAAAAGTTTAGAAACCCCTTCTCTTCTCCTGAACTGCCAGCGAAGGAACCCCGCTCCTTCCTGACAGCTCCTGCCCCGGAGTTGCAGCCCTCAAGCCCCTGTGTCGGCCGCTCCTCGGGAGCTGCTCTGCCCAGCTATGCCCAGGCTTCTGCGAGCACCTCCCACCTTCCCACAGACTCTGACCTCTGCTACAGCCCCACAAAAGAAGTCAAGTCCTGACGCTTATCATCCACGAGGGGCCGGCCGCCAGCCGCATCGCTTCTAGGGACAACATGATACTCTGTGGGCGAAGGCCACGAGCCGTTCCATACGCTGAAAGACACGATGCCTTATGTCCCTGCTGCTTTCTTGAACAACGCTACAACTCCATAGACAGATGCATACAAGATGCTCACCTCAACCCCTGCTAAATTAGTCTCACAGTCGTTCCTATCCAGAGATGACGTCAACAGCTTCTGCAATAGACAGCAAAACTGGTGGAAAAAACAAGGTTCCATCTTCAATAAAGTCAGGAATTCCAAAACAAAACAATGCACCTAGAATAAAATAAAAACCAAAACCAGATTATGAACCAAAACCATACATCTTGCCACCTCTGAACACCCAATACAAATTGACCCACCTGGGAAAAAAAGAAAAAAAAGAAAAGCTGCATACGAGTCTCCTTTCTGCTCTAGATGCAGCTGAACCTTGCCTGGTCCTGAAGCCCTTAGCTTAAACAGACCCCTCTGCTTCCCTAAATCTCAAAACAAGACTACCCAAATAGCTTAGACAGCTCAAAAGCTGCAATCAACTGAAGCAACAGCAGACCACCGCCTCCAGAGAAGCCCAGCAGCAGCATGAGCTCCCTGAGGAGAGGCTGTAGCTCATCTCCCCCAGGCCCCGCCCACCGCCCTTCCCACAATCCCCTGGGAACGGGCGGGGCCAACCACCAGAGCCAGCAAGGCAGCCAGAGGAGCAGCAGGCAGTTTTCTCACCTGCCTTCAGTTTACAGCATGCCAAGCACCAAACAGAGAAAGCCACCCTCACAGCAAACCACCATACCTGCTCTTTTGGAATCAATCCTAGACTCCTTAAGGTTGGAAAAGACCTCTAAGACCATCGAGTCCAACCGTCAACCCAACACCACCACGCCCACTAAACCACGTCCCTAAGCACCTCCTCTACACGTCTTTTAAATACTTCCAGGGTTGGTGACCCAACCACTTCCCTGGGCAGCCTGTTCCAAGGCCTGACCACTCTTTCAGTAAAGAAGTTTTTCCTACAGTTGCAGCTATTGCATCAGCAATGGGACCAGGCAGGGACTTCAACTTACTTTTTCTAGGGCGTAGATAGACAAAGATAGATGTCATCACAAGCGACGCAGGAACCGTAGATCATTCAACGCAACGAAAATATCATGATTCAAAATGATGTGCTTTGGTTTCCTCTCAAAAACCCAAAATGCTATGGGGTCAGACTTCATTGCTAGGAACACCACGCATGCTACCTCACTTCTGACACAACTCTGTTCTGGGTAGGACTGAACAACAAAGCAGAATCAGATCCTGGAAGAATCCCTTCTCAGAAATATCTCTGGATGCAGAGCAAATTATTTGCTGTAAATCACCAAGGATTCAGAGACACCCCGGAGCACCCCAAGACCCCCAGGAACACCCCATGGGGACCTAGAGACTCCCAGGAGCACCCCACGGGCCCCCAGAGATCCCCAGGAGCACCCCACAGGCACTCAGGAGACTCAAGGACTGCCCACAATCCTCCAGGAGCACCCCAGGGGAACCCCAAGGCTACCCAGAGGCACCTAGAACACCCCAAGGCTCCCAGGAGCACAACAAGAACATCCAGCAGCACCCCAAGATGCCCACGCGTATCCTCTGAGCACCTAGAGAAACCCAGGAGCGCCGCAAGACCCCCGGGAACACCCCAAGGGCACCCAGAGACCCCCAGGAGCACAACAAGAACATCCAGCAGCACCCCAAGATCCCCGGGGACACCCCGTGGGCACCCAGAGACCCCCAGGAGCCCCCCAAGAGCACCCGAAGAGCAACGCCAGAACACCAGGAGCACCCTGTGGGCACCCAGAGACAGCCAGGAGCACCCCAAGACCCCCAGAACATCCTAGAGGCACCCAGAGACCCTCAGGAACACCCCAGGAGCACTCCAAGGGGACTCGGAGACACCTAGAAGACCCCAAGAGCCCAAGGAACAACCCACGGGCACTGAGAGACCCCAGGAGCAAAAGAAGAACCCCCAGAAGCACAGCAAGACCACGAGGAGCGCCCCAGCAGCACCACCGGCACCTAGAACCGGCACCTAGAACCGGCACCTAGAACCGGCACCTAGAACCGGCACCTAGAACCGGCACCTAGAACCGGCACCTAGAACCGGCACCTAGAACCCCAGAAGCGTCCCAAGGCACCCAGCAACAACCCAGGGGCACCTATAGATGCCCCGCAGCACCCCTAGACCGCCAAGACCACCCCAAGACTCCCAAGAGCATCCTGCGGGCACCCAGAGGGCCCCAGGAGCACCCCAAGACCCCCAGGAGCATACTGGCAGCACACAGAGACCCCCAGGAGCACCGCAAGAACGCCCACAAGCACCCCAAGACCCTCAGGAGCATCCTCTGGGCACCCAGAGACCCCCGGGAGCAGCCCCAGGAGCACCCCAAACGCAGCCCGTAGAGACCTCCCAGTCCTCGAGGCTATTTTTTGATGGACCTTAACATACCTAATGCTTTCCGAGATGAGACTTGCCTGACGTTCAGCCCTCTACCTTGTGATGTGGAGGCCCGGACGGTTTACTCTGCATCTCCCACGACTTTGCTGTATCTCTCGTCAGCTGCACAGACACTCCAACAGAACAGACCTCAGCGACACCCGAATCCAACTGCAAAACCCACCTCAGTAAGGCTCGGGAACACACCTCCCTTTCCCAACCATCCCCTGGTCCCAAAAGTTTAGAAACCCCTTCTCTTCTCCTGAACTGCCAGCGAAGGAACCCCGCTCCTTCCTGACAGCTCCTGCCCCGGAGTTGCAGCCCTCAAGCCCCTGTGTCGGCCGCTCCTCGGGAGCTGCTCTGCCCAGCTATGCCCAGGCTTCTGCGAGCACCTCCCACCTTCCCACAGACTCTGACCTCTGCTACAGCCCCACAAAAGAAGTCAAGTCCTGACGCTTATCATCCACGAGGGGCCGGCCGCCAGCCGCATCGCTTCTAGGGACAACATGATACTCTGTGGGCGAAGGCCACGAGCCGTTCCATACGCTGAAAGACACGATGCCTTATGTCCCTGCTGCTTTCTTGAACAACGCTACAACTCCATAGACAGATGCATACAAGATGCTCACCTCAACCCCTGCTAAATTAGTCTCACAGTCGTTCCTATCCAGAGATGACGTCAACAGCTTCTGCAATAGACAGCAAAACTGGTGGAAAAAACAAGGTTCCATCTTCAATAAAGTCAGGAATTCCAAAACAAAACAATGCACCTAGAATAAAATAAAAACCAAAACCAGATTATGAACCAAAACCATACATCTTGCCACCTCTGAACACCCAATACAAATTGACCCACCTGGGAAAAAAAGAAAAAAAAGAAAAGCTGCATACGAGTCTCCTTTCTGCTCTAGATGCAGCTGAACCTTGCCTGGTCCTGAAGCCCTTAGCTTAAACAGACCCCTCTGCTTCCCTAAATCTCAAAACAAGACTACCCAAATAGCTTAGACAGCTCAAAAGCTGCAATCAACTGAAGCAACAGCAGACCACCGCCTCCAGAGAAGCCCAGCAGCAGAATGAGCTCCCTGAGGAGAGGCTGTAGCTCATCTCCCCCAGGCCCCGCCCACCGCCCTTCCCACAATCCCCTGGGAACGGGCGGGGCCAACCACCAGAGCCAGCAAGGCAGCCAGAGGAGCAGCAGGCAGTTTTCTCACCTGCCTTCAGTTTACAGCATGCCAAGCACCAAACAGAGAAAGCCACCCTCACAGCAAACCACCATACCTGCTCTTTTGGAATCAATCCTAGACTCCTTAAGGTTGGAAAAGACCTCTAAGACCATCGAGTCCAACCGTCAACCCAACACCACCACGCCCACTAAACCACGTCCCTAAGCACCTCCTCTACACGTCTTTTAAATACTTCCAGGGTTGGTGACCCAACCACTTCCCTGGGCAGCCTGTTCCAAGGCCTGACCACTCTTTCAGTAAAGAAGTTTTTCCTACAGTTGCAGCTATTGCATCAGCAATGGGACCAGGCAGGGACTTCAACTTACTTTTTCTAGGGCGTAGATAGACAAAGATAGATGTCATCACAAGCGACGCAGGAACCGTAGATCATTCAACGCAACGAAAATATCATGATTCAAAATGATGTGCTTTGGTTTCCTCTCAAAAACCCAAAATGCTATGGGGTCAGACTTCATTGCTAGGAACACCACGCATGCTACCTCACTTCTGACACAACTCTGTTCTGGGTAGGACTGAACAACAAAGCAGAATCAGATCCTGGAAGAATCCCTTCTCAGAAATATCTCTGGATGCAGAGCAAATTATTTGCTGTAAATCACCAAGGATTCAGAGACACCCCGGAGCACCCCAAGACCCCCAGGAACACCCCATGGGGACCTAGAGACTCCCAGGAGCACCCCACGGGCCCCCAGAGATCCCCAGGAGCACCCCACAGGCACTCAGGAGACTCAAGGACTGCCCACAATCCTCCAGGAGCACCCCAGGGGAACCCCAAGGCTACCCAGAGGCACCTAGAACACCCCAAGGCTCCCAGGAGCACAACAAGAACATCCAGCAGCACCCCAAGATGCCCACGCGTATCCTCTGAGCACCTAGAGAAACCCAGGAGCGCCGCAAGACCCCCGCGAACACCCCAAGGGCACCCAGAGACCCCCAGGAGCACAACAAGAACATCCAGCAGCACCCCAAGATCCCCGGGGACACCCCGTGGGCACCCAGAGACCCCCAGGAGCCCCCCAAGAGCACCCGAAGAGCAACGCCAGAACACCAGGAGCACCCTGTGGGCACCCAGAGACACCCAGGAGCACCCCAAGACCCCCAGAACATCCTAGAGGCACCCAGAGACCCTCAGGAACACCCCAGGAGCACTCCAAGGGGACTCGGAGACACCTAGAAGACCCCAAGAGCCCAAGGAACAACCCACGGGCACTGAGAGACCCCAGGAGCAAAAGAAGAACCCCCAGAAGCACAGCAAGACCACGAGGAGCGCCCCAGCAGCACCACCGGCACCTAGAACCGGCACCTAGAACCGGCACCTAGAACCGGCACCTAGAACCGGCACCTAGAACCGGCACCTAGAACCCCAGAAGCGTCCCAAGGCACCCAGCAACAACCCAGGGGCACCTATAGATGCCCCGCAGCACCCCTAGACCGCCAAGACCACCCCAAGACTCCCAAGAGCATCCTGCGGGCACCCAGAGGGCCCCAGGAGCACCCCAAGACCCCCAGGAGCATACTGGCA
This sequence comes from Calonectris borealis, assembly GCF_964195595.1. Classification (NCBI taxonomy): domain Eukaryota; kingdom Metazoa; phylum Chordata; class Aves; order Procellariiformes; family Procellariidae; genus Calonectris; species Calonectris borealis. The sequence continues at coordinate 1,432,472 of NW_027441455.1, read as the reverse complement.
GCACACAGAGACCCCCAGGAGCACCGCAAGAACGCCCACAAGCACCCCAAGACCCTCAGGAGCATCCTCTGGGCACCCAGAGACCCCCGCGAGCAGCCCCAGGAGCACCCCAAACGCAGCCCGTAGAGACCTCCCAGTCCTCGAGGCTATTTTTTGATGGACCTTAACATACCTAATGCTTTCCGAGATGAGACTTGCCTGACGTTCAGCCCTCGACCTTGTGATGTGGAGGCCCGGACGGTTTCCTCTGCATCTCCCACGACTTTGCTGTATCTCTCGTCAGCTGCACAGACACTCCAACAGAACAGACCTCAGCGACACCCAAATCCAACTGCAAAACCCATCTCAGTAAGGCTCGGGAACACACCTCCCTTTCCCAACCATCCCCTGGTCCCAAAAGTTTAGAAACCCCTTCTCTTCTCCTGAACTGCCAGCGAAGGAACCCCGCTCCTTCCTGACAGCTCCTGCCCTGGATTTGCACCCCTCAAGCCCCTGTGTCGGCCGCTCCTCGGGAGCTGCTCTGCCCAGCTATGCCCAGGCTTCTGCGAGCACCTCCCACCTTCCCACAGACTCTGACCTCTGCTACAGCCCCACAAAAGAAGTCAAGTCCTGACGCTTATCATCCACGAGGGGCCGGCCGCCAGCCGCATCGCTTCTAGGGACAACATGATACTCTGTGGGCGAAGGCCACGAGCCGTTCCATACGCTGAAAGACACGATGCCTTATGTCCCTGCTGCTTTCTTGAACAACGCTACAACTCCATAGACAGATGCATACAAGATGCTCTCCTCAAGCCCTGCTAAATAGTCTCACAGTCGCTCCTAGGCAGAGATGATGTCAACAGCTTCTGCAATAGACAGCAAAACTGGTGGAAAAAAACAAGGTTCCATCTTCAATAAAGTCAGGAATGCCAAAACAATACAATGCACCTGGAATAAAATAAAAACCCAAACCAGATTATGAACCAAAACCATACATCTTGCCACCTCTGAACACCCAATACAAATTGACCCACCTGGAAAAAAAAAAAAAAAGAAAAGCTGCATACGAGTCTCCTTTCTGCTCTAGATGCAGCTGAACCTTGCCTGGTCCTGAAGCCCTTAGCTTAAACAGACCCCTCTGCTTCCCTAAATCTCAAAACAAGACTACCCAAATAGCTTAGACAGCTCAAAAGCTGCAATCAACTGAAGCAACAGCAGACCACCGCCTCCAGAGAAGCCCAGCAGCAGAATGAGCTCCCTGAGGAGAGGCTGTAGCTCATCTCCCCCAGGCCCCGCCCACCGCCCTTCCCACAATCCCCTGGGAACGGGCGGGGCCAACCACCAGAGCCAGCAAGGCAGCCAGAGGAGCAGCAGGCAGTTTTCTCACCTGCCTTCAGTTTACAGCATGCCAAGCACCAAACAGAGAAAGCCACCCTCACAGCAAACCACCATACCTGCTCTTTTGGAATCAATCCTAGACTCCTTAAGGTTGGAAAAGACCTCTAAGACCATCGAGTCCAACCGTCAACCCAACACCACCACGCCCACTAAACCACGTCCCTAAGCACCTCCTCTACACGTCTTTTAAATACTTCCAGGGTTGGTGACCCAACCACTTCCCTGGGCAGCCTGTTCCAAGGCCTGACCACTCTTTCAGTAAAGAAGTTTTTCCTACAGTTGCAGCTATTGCATCAGCAATGGGACCAGGCAGGGACTTCAACTTACTTTTTCTAGGGCGTAGATAGACAAAGATAGATGTCATCACAAGCGACGCAGGAACCGTAGATCATTCAACGCAACGAAAATATCATGATTCAAAATGATGTGCTTTGGTTTCCTCTCAAAAACCCAAAATGCTATGGGGTCAGACTTCATTGCTAGGAACACCACGCATGCTACCTCACTTCTGACACAACTCTGTTCTGGGTAGGACTGAACAACAAAGCAGAATCAGATCCTGGAAGAATCCCTTCTCAGAAATATCTCTGGATGCAGAGCAAATTATTTGCTGTAAATCACCAAGGATTCAGAGACACCCCGGAGCACCCCAAGACCCCCAGGAACACCCCATGGGGACCTAGAGACTCCCAGGAGCACCCCACGGGCCCCCAGAGATCCCCAGGAGCACCCCACAGGCACTCAGGAGACTCAAGGACTGCCCACAATCCTCCAGGAGCACCCCAGGGGAACCCCAAGGCTACCCAGAGGCACCTAGAACACCCCAAGGCTCCCAGGAGCACAACAAGAACATCCAGCAGCACCCCAAGATGCCCACGCGTATCCTCTGAGCACCTAGAGAAACCCAGGAGCGCCGCAAGACCCCCGCGAACACCCCAAGGGCACCCAGAGACCCCCAGGAGCACAACAAGAACATCCAGCAGCACCCCAAGATCCCCGGGGACACCCCGTGGGCACCCAGAGACCCCCAGGAGCCCCCCAAGAGCACCCGAAGAGCAACGCCAGAACACCAGGAGCACCCTGTGGGCACCCAGAGACACCCAGGAGCACCCCAAGACCCCCAGAACATCCTAGAGGCACCCAGAGACCCTCAGGAACACCCCAGGAGCACTCCAAGGGGACTCGGAGACACCTAGAAGACCCCAAGAGCCCAAGGAACAACCCACGGGCACTGAGAGACCCCAGGAGCAAAAGAAGAACCCCCAGAAGCACAGCAAGACCACGAGGAGCGCCCCAGCAGCACCACCGGCACCTAGAACCGGCACCTAGAACCGGCACCTAGAACCGGCACCTAGAACCGGCACCTAGAACCGGCACCTAGAACCGGCACCTAGAACCGGCACCTAGAACCGGCACCTAGAACCCCAGAAGCGTCCCAAGGCACCCAGCAACAACCCAGGGGCACCTATAGATGCCCCGCAGCACCCCTAGACCGCCAAGACCACCCCAAGACTCCCAAGAGCATCCTGCGGGCACCCAGAGGGCCCCAGGAGCACCCCAAGACCCCCAGGAGCATACTGGCAGCACACAGAGACCCCCAGGAGCACCGCAAGAACGCCCACAAGCACCCCAAGACCCTCAGGAGCATCCTCTGGGCACCCAGAGACCCCCGCGAGCAGCCCCAGGAGCACCCCAAACGCAGCCCGTAGAGACCTCCCAGTCCTCGAGGCTATTTTTTGATGGACCTTAACATACCTAATGCTTTCCGAGATGAGACTTGCCTGACGTTCAGCCCTCGACCTTGTGATGTGGAGGCCCGGACGGTTTCCTCTGCATCTCCCACGACTTTGCTGTATCTCTCGTCAGCTGCACAGACACTCCAACAGAACAGACCTCAGCGACACCCAAATCCAACTGCAAAACCCATCTCAGTAAGGCTCGGGAACACACCTCCCTTTCCCAACCATCCCCTGGTCCCAAAAGTTTAGAAACCCCTTCTCTTCTCCTGAACTGCCAGCGAAGGAACCCCGCTCCTTCCTGACAGCTCCTGCCCTGGATTTGCACCCCTCAAGCCCCTGTGTCGGCCGCTCCTCGGGAGCTGCTCTGCCCAGCTATGCCCAGGCTTCTGCGAGCACCTCCCACCTTCCCACAGACTCTGACCTCTGCTACAGCCCCACAAAAGAAGTCAAGTCCTGACGCTTATCATCCACGAGGGGCCGGCCGCCAGCCGCATCGCTTCTAGGGACAACATGATACTCTGTGGGCGAAGGCCACGAGCCGTTCCATACGCTGAAAGACACGATGCCTTATGTCCCTGCTGCTTTCTTGAACAACGCTACAACTCCATAGACAGATGCATACAAGATGCTCTCCTCAAGCCCTGCTAAATAGTCTCACAGTCGCTCCTAGGCAGAGATGATGTCAACAGCTTCTGCAATAGACAGCAAAACTGGTGGAAAAAAACAAGGTTCCATCTTCAATAAAGTCAGGAATGCCAAAACAATACAATGCACCTGGAATAAAATAAAAACCCAAACCAGATTATGAACCAAAACCATACATCTTGCCACCTCTGAACACCCAATACAAATTGACCCACCTGGAAAAAAAAAAAAAAAGAAAAGCTGCATACGAGTCTCCTTTCTGCTCTAGATGCAGCTGAACCTTGCCTGGTCCTGAAGCCCTTAGCTTAAACAGACCCCTCTGCTTCCCTAAATCTCAAAACAAGACTACCCAAATAGCTTAGACAGCTCAAAAGCTGCAATCAACTGAAGCAACAGCAGACCACCGCCTCCAGAGAAGCCCAGCAGCAGCATGAGCTCCCTGAGGAGAGGCTGTAGCTCATCTCCCCCAGGCCCCGCCCACCGCCCTTCCCACAATCCCCTGGGAACGGGCGGGGCCAACCACCAGAGGCATCAAGGCAGCCAGAGGAGCAGCAGGCAGTTTTCTCACCTGCCTTCAGTTTACAGCATGCCAAGAACCAAACAGAGAAAGCCACCCTCACAGCAAACCACCATACCTGCTCTTTTGGAATCAATCCTAGACTCCTTAAGGTTGGAAAAGACCTCTAAGACCATCGAGTCCAACCGTCAACCCAACACCACCACGCCCACTAAACCACGTCCCTAAGCACCTCCTCTACACGTCTTTTAAATACTTCCAGGGTTGGTGACCCAACCACTTCCCTGGGCAGCCTGTTCCAAGGCCTGACCACTCTTTCAGTAAAGAAGTTTTTCCTACAGTTGCAGCTATTGCATCAGCAATGGGACCAGGCAGGGACTTCAACTTACTTTTTCTAGGGCATAGATAGACAAAGATAGATGTCATCACAAGCGACACAGGAACAGTAGATCATTCAACGCAACGAAAGTATCATGATTCAAAATGATGTGCTTTGGTTTCCTCTCAAAAACCCAAAATGCTATGGGGTCAGACTTCATTGCTAGGAACACCACGCATGCTACCTCACTTCTGACACAACTCTGTTCTGGGTAGGACTGAACAACAAAGCAGAATCAGAACCTGGAAGAATCCCTTCTCAGAAATATCTCTGGATGCAGAGCAAATTATTTGCTGTAAATCACCAAGGATTCAGAGACACCCAGGAGCACCCCAAGACCCCCAGGAACACCCCATGGGGACCTAGAGACTCCCAGGAGCACCCCACGGGCCCCCAGAGATCCCCAGGAGCACCCCACAGGCACTCAGGAGACACAAGGACTGCCCACAATCCTCCAGGAGCACCCCAGGGGAACCCCAAGGCTACCCAGAGGCACCTAGAACACCCCAAGGCTCCCAGGAGCACAACAAGAACATCCAGCAGCACCCCAAGATGCCCACGAGTATCCTCTGAGCACCTAGACAAACCCAGGAGCGCCGCAAGACCCCCGGGAACACCCCGTGGGCACCCAGAGACCCCCAGGAGCACAACAAGAACATCCAGCAGCACCCCAAGATCCCCGGGGACACCCCGTGGGCACCCAGAGACCCCCAGGAGCCCCCCAAGCGCACCCGAAGAGCAACGCCAGAACACCAGGAGCACCCTGTGGGCACCCAGAGACACCCAGGAGCACCCCAAGACCCCCAGAACATCCTAGAGGCACCCAGAGACCCTCAGGAACAGCCCAGGAGCACTCCAAGGGGACTCGGAGACACCTAGAAGACCCCAAGACCCAAGGAACAACCCACGGGCACTGAGAGACCCCAGGAGCAAAAGAAGAACCCCCAGAAGCACAGCAAGACCACGAGGAGCGCCCCAGCAGCACCACCGGCACCTAGAACCGGCACCTAGAACCGGCACCTAGAACCGGCACCTAGAACCGGCACCTAGAACCCCAGAAGCGTCCCAAGGCACCCAGCAACAACCCATGGGCACCTATAGATGCCCCGCAGCACCCCTAGACCGCCAAGACCACCCCAAGACTCCCAAGAGCAGCCTGCGGGCACCCAGAGGGCCCCAGGAGCACCCCAAGACCCCCAGGAGCATACTGGGAGCACACAGAGACCCCCAGGAGCACCGCAAGAACGCCCACAAGCACCCCAAGACCCTCAGGAGCATCCTCTGGGCACCCAGAGACCCCCGGCAGCAGCCCCAGGAGCACCCCAAACGCAGCCCGTAGAGACCTCCCAGTCCTCGAGGCTATTTTTTGATGGACCTTAACATACCTAATGCTTTCCGAGATGAGACTTGCCTGACGTTCAGCCCTCTACCTTGTGATGTGGAGGCCCGGACGGTTTACTCTGCATCTCCCACGACTTTGCTGTATCTCTCGTCAGCTGCACAGACACTCCAACAGAACAGACCTCAGCGACACCCAAATCCAACTGCAAAACCCACCTCAGTAAGGCTCGGGAACACACCTCCCTTTCCCAACCATCCCGTGGTCCCAAAAGTTTAGAAACCCCTTCTCTTCTCCTGAACTGCCAGCGAAGGAACCCCGCTCCTTCCTGACAGCTCCTGCCCTGGATTTGCACCCCTCAAGCCCCTGTGTCGGCCGCTCCTCGGGAGCTGCTCTGCCCAGCTATGCCCAGGCTTCTGCGAGCACCTCCCACCTTCCCACAGACTCTGACCTCTGCTACAGCCCCACAAAAGAAGTCAAGTCCTGACGCTTCTCATCCACGAGGGGCCGGCCGCCAGCCGCATCGCTTCTAGGGACAACATGATACTCTGTGGGCGAAGGCCACGAGCCGTTCCATACGCTGAAAGACACGATGCCTTATGTCCCTGCTGCTTTCTTGAACAACGCTACAACTCCATAGACAGATGCATACAAGATGCTCACCTCAAGCCCCGCTAAATTAGTCTCACAGTCGTTCCTATCCAGAGATGATGTCAACAGCTTCTGCAATAGACAGCAAAACTGGTGGAAAAAAACAAGGTTCCATCTTCAATAAAGTCAGGAATTCCAAAACAATACAATGCACCTGGAATAAAATAAAAACCAAAACCAGATTATGAACAAAACCATACATCTTGCCACCTCTGAACACCCAATACAAATTGACCCACCTGGAAAAAAAAGAAAAAAAGAAAAGCTGCATACGAGTCTCCTTTCTGCTCTAGATGCAGCTGAACCTTGCCTGGTCCTGAAGCCCTTAGCTTAAACAGACCCCTCTGCTTCCCTAAATCTCAAAACAAGACTACCCAAATAGCTTAGACAGCTCAAAAGCTGCAATCAACTGAAGCAACAGCAGACCACCGCCTCCAGAGAAGCCCAGCAGCAGCATGAGCTCCCTGAGGAGAGGCTGTAGCTCATCTCCCCCAGGCCCCGCCCACCGCCCTTCCCACAATCCCCTGGGAACGGGCGGGGCCAACCACCAGAGCCATCAAGGCAGCCAGAGGAGCAGCAGGCAGTTTTCTCACCTGCCTTCAGTTTACAGCATGCCAAGCACCAAACAGAGAAAGCCACCCTCACAGCAAACCACCATACCTGCTCTTTTGGAATCAATCCTAGACTCCTTAAGGTTGGAAAAGACCTCTAAGACCATCGAGTCCAACCGTCAACCCAACACCACCACGCCCACTAAACCACGTCCCTAAGCACCTCCTCTACACGTCTTTTAAATACTTCCAGGGTTGGTGACCCAACCACTTCCCTGGGCAGCCTGTTCCAAGGCCTGACCACTCTTTCAGTAAAGAAGTTTTTCCTACAGTTGCAGCTATTGCATCAGCAATGGGACCAGGCAGGGACTTCAACTTACTTTTTCTAGGGCGTAGATAGACAAAGATAGATGTCATCACAAGCGACGCAGGAACAGTAGATCATTCAACGCAACGAAAATAGCATGATTCAAAACGATGTGCTTTGGTTTCCTCTCAAAAACCCAAAATGCTATGGGGTCAGACTTCATTGCTAGGAACACCACGCATGCTACCTCACTTCTGACACAACTCTGTTCTGGGTAGGACTGAACAACAAAGCAGAATTAGATCCTGGAAGAATCCCTTCTCAGAAATATCTCTGGATGCAGAGCAAATTATTTGCTGTAAATCACCAAGGATTCAGAGACACCCAGGAGCACCCCAAGACCCCCAGGAACACCCCATGGGGACCTAGAGACTCCCAGGAGCACCCCACAGGCCCCCAGAGATCCCCAGGAGCACCCCACAGGCACTCAGGAGACACAAGGACTGCCCACAATCCTCCAGGAGCACCCCAGGGGAACCCCAAGGCTACCCAGAGGCACCTAGAACACCCCAAGGCTCCCAGGAGCACAACAAGAACATCCAGCAGCACCCCAAGATGCCCACGAGTATCCTCTGAGCACCTAGACAAACCCAGGAGCGCCGCAAGACCCCCGGGAACACCCCAAGGGCACCCAGAGACCCCCAGGAGCACAACAAGAACATCCAGCAGCACCCCAAGATCCCCGGGGACACCCCGTGGGCACCCAGAGACCCCCAGGAGCCCCCCAAGCGCACCCGAAGAGCAACGCCAGAACACCAGGAGCACCCTGTGGGCACCCAGAGACACCCAGGAGCACCCCAAGACCCCCAGAACATCCTAGAGGCACCCAGAGACCCTCAGGAACACCCCAGGAGCACTCCAAGGGGACTCGGAGACACCTAGAAGACCCCAAGAGCCCAAGGAACAACCCATGGGCACTGAGAAACCCCAGGAGCAAAAGAAGAACCCCCAGAAGCACAGCAAGACCACGAGGAGCGCCCCAGCAGCACCACCAGGGCCTAGAACCAGCAAGAACACCAGGAGCACCCTGTGGGCACCCAGAGACACCCAGGAGCACCCCAAGACCCCCTGAACATCCTATGGGCACCCAGAGACCCTCAGGAACACCCCAGCTACTCTATTTCGTGTGTTGGGAAAAGGGGTGGGAGAGGAAAACACGCTCTGTTAGAGCAACAGGGTCAAAACAACGCGCCTCGAAGAGCACTCCCTCCCCTGTTGCATACCACGCTCTTCAGAGGGGACATCACAAATTACGGATTTCAAGCCAAACTCAGCCATGAGTGGGAGCACGCAAGATAATGAGTACTGCAGAGGGTTTTGTTCTTCGTTACCATCAAGCAGACACACTGTCTCTGTAACAGATACGGAACAAACAGAGGCTTTTGCAACACGACAAACTAAAAAACACCAAGAGCTCTATGTTTTTGTGGTATTCTTCGCCTCAGGCAAACACTCTGTGGATTTCTAATTACCTGCTCTATCTCTAGACCTCAAGAAGGCCCATAACTATTGTGAAACTTTGGGTTCTTCAACACAGACCTTTTTAAACCACATTTAACTAAATTGCCATCTTCTAGCTTGACTCGTATGTGTTAAGGCTAGACTCTCTCGGGGCAAAGAGCCTTATGCTCACTGTTAAATCTGTATTGTGGCTGTGCTAAATAAGTCCTTTCTAATGTTGTAAGGAAATTTACGATCGCAAGTAGGCCACCACTGCAGTTTCACCTTCCTTCAGGATAAGCGAGCACAGCCTTGCTCCTCTCCGTGCCGGGGACTTCTTGCTGAAGGGCAGCCTTGACCTACCATTGACCACCAAGACAAGGCAGGGCAAGAGAACTGCCTCACGCTCACCTCATTTTCTCCAGCCTTCCTATCTTTCCTGAATGTAAAGATCACGATTATAGATTACAATCCTGTACATTTTATAATATAGTTACTATATAATTACTACTGCAACTATAAATTCCAAATCAACTGTAATAATCCATTTACATTTAAACCACCCTCGTTAGGATCACTCCTTGCCTCCCCGGGCCGAGGTAAGCCCCACACGATACTACGCGGGATTTCGGCAAGCGCGGAGGCAGAGCCGCCTCGGCACACGTTGCACAACCGGGGCCGAGCCCAGCTGCAGCCCGAGGGGGTCAGGGCCCCCCCCTACCTCCGCGGGACTGCTCCCCGCAGGGCTCGGGCTGTCCCAGCCTGCCCGATGGGACGGCACACGCTCCCCACTGCCAGGGCAGCAGCCAGAGATACGGGGAAGGGTGTTGGCCCCGCAGAGATCAGTTGCTATACCAGTTTCTTGGATCTTGGCTTCCATCAGGCTCCCGAACACAACTGGTACAAAACCCTGCGATCCCCCCATTATCTCCCTTCCATTTCCTACCTTCCCGGTTCCCTACGGCGTGCGTTCAGCCGTGCAAACTGACTTTTTGTGATAAGCATGCTTATACCTTATAATACACTTGATCTTCTATCGCATACACATGCTATTAAAAAAAAGCTGGCAGGAGGAACCACGCAGTAACTACCTACCTTTATTTTAATAGAATAAGGAACTAGTTAATGAACAAGTTTTAGAAAACTGCATCTGAACTAACACATCAAGGCATATTATGAACATGACAGTATTTTCATTCTCTTTCTCTCTCATAACGCATTTGTTATTTGTATTTTTAATATTTGTTATTAACAAATACTTAATAACAAACTTATTAAGTTCTTTCTCATATTTAAAATGTTAAAGTTTACAAAATAGGGCCTCCATCTTTCCAACACTAAAAATCAAAATAGTATAAAGGAGACTACAACCATGTACTTCATTGCATTATTGTTCATATACACATTAACATATATCTCAATCTTACAGACTGATTATTTCCAGAAATTCTTGGACTCTTGGACTTCTGCAAAGAAACATTTTCAGTGTCTAGTACATATGTTAGAAGGGGAAAAAAAACACTCAAAATTTGAGAAAAGAGGATTTTATTTGCATCATGTCCAGACTAAGTGGGGTGAGGGGGGGGAATCTTGCTGTGCAATCAGTCAAGCTTTGCTTGTGCTATCTTTCTTCTAAATTGAAAATCAAGTACCACAGCTAACAAAAAAGGGAATGTTTTAGATAAGTTTTGTAAGAGCTTGTTCCGATTTCCTGGTCGTTGGCTTCTTTTTTCTAATTCAAAATGGTTTAAGCGCCGCTAACGACAATGTGGCTAACACCATTTTGAGCTTTTCTTTGTAACATTTAAAGATACTGCATTAGCCAAACATCACTTGGTTTTTCAAGCCACTTAGCATCAACTAGATGCCGAATAGGAAGGGAAAGCCAACACCGCTCACTTGGGAGCTCTTTCCTCCCATACAACAGCTACAAAAGGTGCCACTAGAGATAACCCACAAAGCACCCCTCTCAGGTCCTGCTGAGCTTCCCGTAAGCAAACTCCATCTGTTGCCAAAAGCCAAAACTTGCCAAAGGAGAAAACAGAAGACAGATGTCTCTTTGCCAGGAGAAAGACTAAGCTTGCTTTCTTACTCAAACCCAAGCTGTTGAGAAAGCTTACCAGTGTAACAACCAGACACAGGAGAATATATGTAAGCCAGTGAGCAGCAATATTTATCCCACCACTTGAAAATGGATGAGAGCTCTTCTGTAGCCAGCATTTTGATACTAAAAAGGAAAAAAATTGGGAGGAGCAAGGAGAAAGAAGAGCATTCAGGTACAATACGTTACCATTTAGAATATTCTGGAGAAGTCTCTTGTTTTCATTTTCCACTTGGCCATTCAACCAGAAAAAAAATAAAATAAAAAATCACCACTGTCGCTACTACTCAATATGCTTGAAATCTCTACTTTATCACCTTTCCATTATGATTTACATTAGTATTTATTGCTAGTAGAAATATTAAGTGGCTCAGTTCTTCAGATAGCATCCATAGTTCCAATTCACTTCAGGAGGCATCTGTTATAGTCCTAATCTCTGAAAAGTAGGAGCAAAGTTAATTAAAAAATTACAATCTTAGATTAACCAAAATTTGCTTAGTTAGACTACAGCCTGATTACAGTAAAAGGAATATCCAATCAAGTAACTTAATAGATCTACTGGCTGTCAAGATGTTAAATTTCAGATTAAAACAGAGCTGCTGCTCACCTGTAGATTTAGGGAAATTAAACCTACTGAAACATTAAAATGTCCTATAAGTTCAAAAGTTGTAAGAACTCAGCCACAGATATACATTAAAGTGAATTCCTTTGAGATTTTTTTATTTCAGGTAATACCTGGATACTCTCACTTCCACCACTGTAATGGTGTAAATGGTTTTGTTGTCCGAAAAGCGGATTCGTGCCCGGCGTGCAAGTAACCAATTCCACACGCTCAGGAGAGATATTGTTTTATTCAGGCCTGGGTGCTCGGTGGACTTGCCACAAATCAAGCACACCTGGTCTAGTCACTTTTCTGTTTATATCCATGCTTCTCGTACATAATTTAAATTTCCTTGTTACATATTCATTACATTTCCGAGAACTAATTATAATATTACATCATCTTAAACACATGCGCACTAAAGCCTTTAGGGTCTTCTTGGGGGTCTCGGGTGGTCTCTGGTGGTCGGCAGGGTAGTGAACTCTTCATGAGCTTATTTCCTCTTTTACCTTATAGGGTCGCAATTTGTCCCTAAGCCATGCTTGGACCACGTTTGTTTATAGTTTCCATAGCTCACTACCTCTAAGACACACAGCTTATAATTAATTACTACTCCACGCAATTACAAACACACACCTGTTAGTTATCTAACTTCTAAGCAACAAATCTGCATTGTTTAAAATTACAGAAGCGAGCAATATAGAATCCACAACAAACTATCTATCACCATAGTGTTCTTAAATTAAAACACATACATCTTGATCTCCTCCAATCAAACACCCACTCACTAGCTTCATCATTCTGGTTTCTTATTAACTGGTCTTTTAACCCAGTTCTGGGTGAGGGCTATACACAGGATGATACCACTTTAAAAATTAATGTTGATTAAGATTAACATTAACAATTCCCCCCTTTGAGACTTACGATGTTAAGCATCATGAGTCTCATAATACTTATTTTCTACAAAAAGATACAAATTGAATCATACAACATGTAATCATAATTAAAATAACGATCCGTACCACAAACAAAAATAATTGTCTAAGCCAATTTAAATTTGGAAGCCACGAGAACAACCAAGAAAAATCTAATCCTTCCCGTTCTTTAAACCCATATGCCAAATCTTTTAATTGTTGAATTTTCTTCTCTACTAACTGTGAATTATCACTCAAATTAAAACAACACATTCCTTTAAATTCTTCACAACCATGATTGTGTCTTAAAAGTAAATAGTCAATTGCAGCCCTGTTTTCAAGGGTAGCTTCTCTTATTTGTGTCATTTCGGTACCAATAGCCGAAAGTGCTTGGGAGGTATAATTTATGTCTTTTACTAAAGCACAAGTAATCCGTTTTATGGTGTGATAATTCATAGCTACTCCAACTCCGGGTGCTAGGATAGCTGCAGCTGACATCTCACTTGAACTGTATAAAGTGACTCGCGAGTCACAATTCTCTGGTATCTGATGTACGCTCCTTTTAGTTCGTGCACCATGTTCTAAGTCCTTTTTGTCTACCAGCAGCGGAGCTATCCTCCCTATTGAACACGGACCTCCGGTCACATTCGCTGGAATATAGGAATATGCTATTCGTCCACACAACAAAAACCATCCAAGGGGTAATTTAGTATGAGCCCATGCATAACTCTGAAGTTGAGTGGAGTTACATCTCAAAGGAGGTTGTAAACGCGTTAAATTTTCACATTTAGAAGTGCAATTTATAAATTTAACACAATGCCCAGCTGGAAGCATTCCTCGCACCTTGACTCTTAGCATCCCTCTCTCCTTAAATCTAGTTGTTTTTCCTAAACTATAAATGCTACGATAAGTTAATTTAATATCAAAACTTTGAAACATTGTATAATTCTTCATCAATTCCAATGGGGTTGGTACTCCTACCAAACAAGAACTATACATCCCTCCCACAGAATTCTCGGCTGAAATACAAAAGGAAGACATGTTGGTTACTTCTCGGGCTAAAAGTTCCCAGATATTTCGATTTCTATCCCATTTTGGTAACAAAAATTGAGAATCAATCTGACTGATCGTTATTATTAACAACAACACATTCCACATCTTCCCTCTCTCTCTGATTTAATTCTGTTCAATAATCAAATTGTTACACTAATTTAGCAGCATCTCCAGTATCTCATTGAACACGCCGCAAAGTTAACTTCAATGGTTCCTTAAATACAGATGTCCACAGTCCAGGTGGAATTTTCTTAATCCTCGTATAATGAATCCAAGAATCTATTCCTTCCAGTTTCACAGCAGTGTTTGTTGTTAACAGCACCTGGAAAGGTCCTTTCCACTTTTCTCCAAGAGGGTCGTCCTTCCACGTTCGCAAATAAACTTGATCCCCTGGATTAAATGAGTGTACTGGAAATTCAAGAGGTAAAGGTGTCTTCAAAAGGACATACTTATGCAAAGAATTCAACACCTTACTCAAAGATAAAAGATATTCAGTTAATACTTTTTCTCCTATTACATGCATTTGTTCTGATCCTCCTGTCAAATTAACACTATAAGGTTTTCCATATAAAATTTCAAATGGACTCACTTTTTCTTTAGCTCTAGGGGTCACCCTAATTCTCAACAAGGCAAGTGGTAAGGCTTCGATCCACTTCAATTGAGCTTCCTGACATATTTTAGAAATTTGTCTTTTCAATGTTTGATTCATCCTTTCCACCTGCCCACTAGATTGAGGTCTCCAAGGGGTATGGAGATCCCACTTAATCCCTAATGTCTTACTCATGTTTTTAACAACCTCTGCTACAAAATGTGGACCTCTGTCTGAGGATATTCCTAAAGGGACTCCAAACCTTGGAATTATTTCTTTCAACCAATGTTTTACAACCTCTTTTGCCTTGTTGGTTCGACACGGGAAAGCTTCCGGCCATCCAGAGAAGGTATCTACCAATATCAATAGATATCGGTATTGGTTACATCGCGGTAACTCTGAAAAATCTATTTGCCAATACTCACCGGAAGTTATGCCTCTTTTTACCTCTCCAGGAGGGGGTCGGATTTCTATTTTCGGATTGTTCCTAAGACAAATCTCACATTTATTACTCACACTTTTAGCAATCAATAACATTTTGGTTCCTATCGCCTATCGTCTTACTGATTCCACCATTGCCTCTGCTCCCATGTGTGTTTCAGCATGGGTTTTGACCATTAATTTCTTCATAATTTCAGGGGTTACTATACATTGTCCATGTGAAGTTATCCACCATCCTCGATCATTCTTCTTACAATGTAATAACATAGCTAATTTATTTTCTTTCTCATTATAATTTGGGGATTCCACCTGAATTTCTTTTGATGGAATTAAAACATAAATCATAGTATTTAATGCTACACGTTTAGCAGCCTCGTCTGCTTTTCGATTTCCTTGTATTACTTTTGAGTCCCCTTTTTGATGAGCTTTACAATGAATCACCGCAACTTCTTTAGGTTTCTGTACTGCTTCCAACAAATTCAAAATCTCGGTTCCGTATTTTATAGGGGTACCGCTAGCAGATAAAAGTCCTCGCTCCTTCCATATTGCTCCATGAGCATGCACAACTCCAAAAGCATATTTAGAATCTGTATAGATGTTAACTCTTTTACCTTTAGCCAAATTTAAGGCTTTTGTGAGGGCTATAATTTCTGCTTTCTGGGCGGATGTATTTGGAGGTAATGCTTTTACTTCTCGATCTTCAGTTAAAGTTACCACGGCATAACCAGCCCTCCTTTCTCCTTTTACAACAAAGCTGCTTCCATCAGTAAATAATTCTTCATCCGGAGTTTGGAGAGGGACATCTTTCAGATCTGGCCTGCTGGCATACACCTGTTCGATAACTTGTAAACAATCATGGTTAAGATCACTCTCTTTTTCACTTGGCATTAAAGAGGCAGGATTTAAAATTGTACTCACTTTCAAAATGATGTCGTCTTGTTCCACTAACAAAGCCTGATATTGTAACAAACGACTAGGGGTTAGCCAATGATGTCCTTTTTGTTCCAGTACTGCAAGTACCGCATGCGGGACGTGAACCGTTATTTTCTGTCCCAATGTCAATTTTCTAGCTTCTTGAATGATGAGAACTGTTGCCGCAACTGCCCGCAAGCAGCTAGGCCATCCTGAGCTTACTTTATCTAATTGTTTGGGAAAGTAAGCCACTGGTCTTTTCCAGTCTCCCAAAAGTTGAGTCAAAACCCCCATAGCTACATGTCTCTTCTCATGCACAAATAGCTCAAAGGGTTTGGTCAGATTTGGAAGTCCTAAAGCTGGAGTTTTCATTAAAGTCTGTTTAATGTCATCAAAACTTTTTCGGCACTCTGGAGTCCATTCTAACAATTCTTCAGGGCCTTTGGTTGCCTCATACAGTGGTTTTGCCATCAAACCATAATTTGGAATCCAAAGGCGACACCATCCAGCCATTCCTAAAAATCCTCTCAACTCTCTTTTAGATTGAGGGGGTGCCATCCTGCAAATGGCTTCTTTTCCACCATTTCCCAATCTTCGCTGTCCTTGGGAAATCTCAAACCCCAAATAAATTACAGTTTGTTTTGCAATTTGTGCTTTCTTCTCTGACACCCTATACCCGGCCATTCCCAAAAAGTTTAGGAGGCTGACAGTCTTTTCTTTGCAGATTTCAATAGTATCTGCTCCCAATAGGATGTCATCAACATATTGAAGGAGGGTGATTTGATCTTCCTTACCGGACCACTGTTCCAGTTCCTTATTCAGAGCTGCTCCAAAGATGGTTGGGCTATTTTTAAACCCTTGTGGCAGCACGGTCCAGCAGAGCTGAGTCCTCCTCCCAGTCGACGGATCTTCCCATTCAAAAGCAAAAATCTTTTGGCTGTTTTCTTCCAGAGGTATACAAAAGAAAGCGTCTTTCAAATCTATAACAGAGAAATATGCATTTGATTCATTGATAGTTGTTAACAGCGTATATGGATTAGGGACTATTGGATGAATGTCCACCACTAACTGGTTTATTGCTCTTAAATCTTGGACCAGCCTATATCCTTGGTTATGCGGCTTTTTCACTGGAAGGACAGGAGTATTATAATCAGATTGACATTCTCTTAAAAGTCCGTATTTAAGAAAATTATTTATTATTGGTTCCAAACCTTTTCTGGCTTCTATACTAATAGGATACTGTTTCTTTCTTACCGGTCGAGCTCCTGTTTTCAATTCAACTTTTACCGGTTCCACATTTTTCGCTCTTCCTGGTTTCTCTGTTGCCCAAACAAAAGGGTAAACTGCATCTTTAAGCTCTTCTGGAATTTCTTCAGATTCATCTGTGTTTGTCTGTAATAAATAAACTTGGGCTTGCCAGGCATTAGCTTCAGGAAAATGAACTTGGATTCTTCCTTTTTTAAAGTTGATTTGTGCTCCCAATTTATTCAATAAATCCCGTCCTAAGAGAGGCATGGTGCATTCCGGTATATATAAAAATTCATGCATCAGTGTTTTTCCTCCAATTTTACATTTTAAAGGTTTCAAAAAAGGCCTTATCTCCTTCTTTCCCGTGACCCCAACAATAGATACATTAAATTTACTCATTGGTCCTTTACATGTATTTATAACAGAATATTTTGCTCCAGTATCTACTAAAAAATCGACTACTTCATCTCCCAGCTTTACTGGAACCAGGGGCTCAGCTGGGAAAATATCATTTTCTACCCCCGGTCCCCATCATTCAGAATCTCCTCCCATCATAAGTAAATCAGCTTCAGGTGGTATCTGCTGTGACTGAGTCACGACTGCTCCTTTGTTCTCTGGACACTCACTCTTCCAGTGTCCCTGTTTCTTGCATACAGCACATTGATTAAATCCTAATGGGGTATATTGTTTAAACATATCTCTACCTCCTCTGCCTTTTCCTCTCAAATACCCTCTACCTCTACCTCTCAAATATCTTCTGCCTCTTCCTCCAGCTGATCCTTGGGCATTTACAAAAGCAGCTGCTAAAATAGCAGCTTTTTGTTTCCTATCTTTTATTTTTTCTTTTTCCTGATTTTTCTTTTCCTCCTCTTCCCTATTGTTATACACCTTATAAGCAATTTCAATTAGCTGTGATATAGTCATTCCTGTAATCCCATCCACTTTCTGCAATTTCTTTCGAATATCTGGAGCAGCTTGCCCTACAAACAAAGTAGTAAATATTGCTCTGTTCTCATCACTCTCAGGATGATCTAAGTCTGTCCATTTCCTAGCTGCCTCACATAATCGTTCATAAAAGGTGGATGGGTCCTCTGTTTTTCCCTGAATTATTTGAGTCAATTTCGCCAAATTCTTTGGGCGGGATATTCCATTCTTTACTCCATACAAAATTAATTGTTGATACCGTTTAATCATCAATTTCCCATCATTACTATTAGGATTCCAATTTGGGTCTTGAGTTGGCATAAAATGAGCGGGACCTTCTCTTGCATTTATTCTTTCATTTTCCATATTTGCTTTTTCTAATACTACCCTCTTTTCTTCAGGAGTAAACAAATTATTCAAAAGAATTTGAATATCTTTCCAATCTGGATTATGATTTTCAATAATTGTTCGAAAGGATCTATACACCTTTTCTGGATTCTCTCTGTATGATCCTGCTAACTCTTTCCAATTCATTAAATCAGAAGTTGTAAATGGTACTTTCACAAATACTGGCTCCCCCCTTGGGCCCACTGCCTGGCGAAGGGGTGCTAACAATACAGACCCTTGCTGGGTTCTAGTCCTGCCAGCTATCGGACTAAAAGTATTGCTTCCTCTTGCTTCGGTTTCAGAAGTTTCATTTTTACTTGGTGGTACTAATATTTGTGTATCCTCCTCTTCTTCTCCTAGTTTTAAACACCGTTTTCCTATGCTACATGCAGAACAACAATGCGCTTTTGGTTCCTTATTTTCCATCATCATCATCATCACCACATTAGAATCCGAATCTAAAAGCTTACATTTTTTCCGAATTTCATGATCATTTCTCAAAGAAAAAAACAAATCTACATAAGGTACCTCATCCCATTTTCCTTGTCTTCTACAAAATAACATTAACTGTAAAATAGTATTATATTGCAAAGTTCCCAATTCTGGCCATTTTTCCTCATCTTCCAATTTGTACATTGGCCACCATCTAGTCAATTAATTTATCCTTTCTCAAAGGATCACCCCCAAATTTTCCCCAGTGTTTAATGATGCATCCTAAGGGGGAACAAGGTGTTACTTTTGATGGTTGAGCTCCCATATCTTTACCAAAAAAGAACGTTCTTAACCACAACTTCATATACTCCAGTCGTCACTGTCAAACGCATATGAATATACCTCTTTACCTGTGGCCACAATTCCTTACCAAATGCATGCACAGTTTTATACTCCAGAACAATATCTCATTTACCTTAGCGTTGCACCGTTGAGTCGCTCACCTGCTCTGGTCGGGGAGAATACTCACGGAGTCCCCGATCAAAAGGTCGGTGCGCGCTGGAGTCCGGAGAGCAGAGTCTCCCCACCGAGAGCCGGCGAGTCGATCCGGGCAAGGCTTCACAGCAGTCCCACCTGGGTCGCCAAAAACTGTTGTCCGAAAAGCGGATTCGTGCCCGGCGTGCAAGTAACCAATTCCACACGCTCAGGAGAGATATTGTTTTATTCAGGCCTGGGTGCTCGGTGGACTTGCCACAAATCAAGCACACCTGGTCTAGTCACCTTTCTGTTTATATCCATGCTTCTCATACATAATTTAAATTTCCTTGTTACATATTCATTACATTTCCGAGAACTAATTATAATATTACATCATCTTAAACACATGCGCACTAAAGCCTTTAGGGTCTTCTTGGGGGTCTCGGGTGGTCTCTGGTGGTCGGCAGGGTAGTGAACTCTTCATGAGCTTATTTCCTCTTTTACCTTATAGGGTCGCAATTTGTCCCTAAGCCATGCTTGGACCACGTTTGTTTATAGTTTCCATAGCTCACTACCTCTAAGACACACAGCTTATAATTAATTACTACTCCACGCAATTACAAACACACACCTGTTAGTTATCTAACTTCTAAGCAACAAATCTGCATTGTTTAAAATTACAGAAGCGAGCAATATAGAATCCACAACAAACTATCTATCACCATAGTGTTCTTAAATTAAAACACATACATCTTGATCTCCTCCAATCAAACACCCACTCACTAGCTTCATCATTCTGGTTTCTTATTAACTGGTCTTTTAACCCAGTTCTGGGTGAGGGCTATACACAGGATGATACCACTTTAAAAATTAATGTTGATTAAGATTAACATTAACAATTCCCCCCTTTGAGACTTACGATGTTAAGCATCATGAGTCTCATAATACTTATTTTCTACAAAAAGATACAAATTGAATCATACAACATGTAATCATAATTAAAATAACGATCAGTACCACAAACAAAAATAATTGTCTAAGCCAATTTAAATTTGGAAGCCACGAGAACAACCAAGAAAAATCTAATCCTTCCCGTTCTTTAAACCCATATGCCAAATCTTTTAATTGTTGAATTTTCTTCTCTACTAACTGTGAATTATCACTCAAATTAAAACAACACATTCCTTTAAATTCTTCACAACCATGATTGTGTCTTAAAAGTAAATAGTCAATTGCAGCCCTGTTTTCAAGGGTAGCTTCTCTTATTTGTGTCATTTCGGTACCAATAGCCGAAAGTGCTTGGGAGGTATAATTTATGTCTTTTACTAAAGCACAAGTAATCCGTTTTATGGTGTGATAATTCATAGCTACTCCAACTCCGGGTGCTAGGATAGCTGCAGCTGACATCTCACTTGAACTGTATAAAGTGACTCGCGAGTCACAATTCTCTGGTATCTGATGTACGCTCCTTTTAGTTCGTGCACCATGTTCTAAGTCCTTTTTGTCTATCAGCAGCGGAGCTATCCTCCCTATTGAACACGGACCTCCGGTCACATTCGCTGGAATATAGGAATATGCTATTCGTCCACACAACAAAAACCATCCAAGGGGTCATTTAGTATGAGCCCATGCATAACTCTGAAGTTGAGTGGAGTTACATCTCAAAGGAGGTTGTAAACGCGTTAAATTTTCACATTTAGAAGTGCAATTTATAAATTTAACACAATGCCCAGCTGGAAGCATTCCTCGCACCTTGACTCTTAACATCCCTCTCTCCTTAAATCTAGTTGTTTTTCCTAAACTATAAATGCTACGATAAGTTAATTTAATATCAAAACTTTGAAACATTGTATAATTCTTCATCAATTCCAATGGGGTTGGTACTCCTACCAAACAAGAACTATACATCCCTCCCACAGAATTCTCGGCTGAAATACAAAAGGAAGACATGTTGGTTACTTCTCGGGCTAAAAGTTCCCAGATATTTTGATTTCTATCCCATTTTGGTAACAAAAATTGAGAATCAATCTGACTGATCGTTATTATTAACAACAACACATTCCACATCTTCCCTCTCTCTCTGATTTAATTCTGTTCAATAATCAAATTGTTACACTAATTTAGCAGCATCTCCAGTATCTCATTGAACACGCCGCAAAGTTAACTTCAATGGTTCCTTAAATACAGATGTCCACAGTCCAGGTGGAATTTTCTTAATCCTCGTATAATGAATCCAAGAATCTATTCCTTCCAGTTTCACAGCAGTGTTTGTTGTTAACAGCACCTGGAAAGGTCCTTTCCACTTTTCTCCAAGAGGGTCGTCCTTCCACGTTCGCAAATAAACTTGATCCCCTGGATTAAATGAGTGTACTGGAAATTCAAGAGGTAAAGGTGTCTTCAAAAGGACATACTTATGCAAAGAATTCAACACCTTACTCAAAGATAAAAGATATTCAGTTAATACTTTTTCTCCTATTACATGCATTTGTTCTGATCCTCCTGTCAAATTAACACTATAAGGTTTTCCATATAAAATTTCAAATGGACTCACTTTTTCTTTAGCTCTAGGGGTCACCCTAATTCTCAACAAGGCAAGTGGTAAGGCTTCGATCCACTTCAATTGAGCTTCCTGACATATTTTAGAAATTTGTCTTTTCAATGTTTGATTCATCCTTTCCACCTGCCCACTAGATTGAGGTCTCCAAGGGGTATGGAGATCCCACTTAATCCCTAATGTCTTACTCATGTTTTTAACAACCTCTGCTACAAAATGTGGACCTCTGTCTGAGGATATTCCTAAAGGGACTCCAAACCTTGGAATTATTTCTTTCAACAAATGTTTTACAACCCCTTTTGCCTTGTTGGTTCGACACGGGAAAGCTTCCGGCCATCCAGAGAAGGTATCTACCAATATCAATAGATATCGGTATTGGTTACATCGCGGTAACTCTGAAAAATCTATTTGCCAATACTCACCGGAAGTTATGCCTCTTTTTACCTCTCCAGGAGGGGGTCGGATTTCTATTTTCGGATTGTTCCTAAGACAAATCTCACATTTATTACTCACACTTTTAGCAATCAATAACATTTTGGTTCCTATCGCCTATCGTCTTACTGATTCCACCATTGCCTCTGCTCCCATGTGTGTTTCAGCACGGGTTTTGACCATTAATTTCTTCATAATTTCAGGGGTTACTATACATTGTCCATGTGAAGTTATCCACCATCCTCGATCATTCTTCTTACAATGTAATAACATAGCTAATTTATTTTCTTTCTCATTATAATTTGGGGATTCCACCTGAATTTCTTTTGATGGAATTAAAACATAAATCATAGTATTTAATGCTACACGTTTAGCAGCCTCGTCTGCTTTTCGATTTCCTTGTATTACTTTTGAGTCCCCTTTTTGATGAGCTTTACAATGAATCACCGCAACTTCTTTAGGTTTCTGTACTGCTTCCAACAAATTCAAAATCTCGGTTCCGTATTTTATAGGGGTACCGCTAGCAGATAAAAGTCCTCGCTCCTTCCATATTGCTCCATGAGCATGCACAACTCCAAAAGCATATTTAGAATCTGTATAGATGTTAACTCTTTTACCTTTAGCCAAATTTAAGGCTTTTGTGAGGGCTATAATTTCTGCTTTCTGGGCGGATGCATTTGGAGGTAATGCTTTTACTTCTCGATCTTCAGTTAAAGTTACCACGGCATAACCAGCCCTCCTTTCTCCTTTTACAACAAAGCTGCTTCCATCAGTAAATAATTCTTCATCCGGAGTTTGGAGAGGGACATCTTTCAGATCTGGCCTGCTGGCATACACCTGTTCGATAACTTGTAAACAATCATGGTTAAGATCACTCTCTTTTTCACTTGGCATTAAAGAGGCAGGATTTAAAATTGTACTCACTTTCAAAATGATGTCGTCTTGTTCCACTAACAAAGCCTGATATTGTAACAAACGACTAGGGGTTAGCCAATGATGTCCTTTTTGTTCCAGTACTGCAAGTACCGCATGCGGGACGTGAACCGTTATTTTCTGTCCCAATGTCAATTTTCTAGCTTCTTGAATGATGAGAACTGTTGCCGCAACTGCCCGCAAGCAGCTAGGCCATCCTGAGCTTACTTTATCTAATTGTTTGGGAAAGTAAGCCACTGGTCTTTTCCAGTCTCCCAAAAGTTGAGTCAAAACCCCCATAGCTACATGTCTCTTCTCATGCACAAATAGCTCAAAGGGTTTGGTCAGATTTGGAAGTCCTAAAGCTGGAGTTTTCATTAAAGTCTGTTTAATGTCATCAAAACTTTTTCGGCACTCTGGAGTCCATTCTAACAATTCTTCAGGGCCTTTGGTTGCCTCATACAGTGGTTTTGCCATCAAACCATAATTTGGAATCCAAAGGCGACACCATCCAGCCATTCCTAAAAATCCTCTCAGCTCTCTTTTAGATTGAGGGGGTGCCATCCTGCAAATGGCTTCTTTTCCACCATTTCCCAATCTTCGCTGTCCTTGGGAAATCTCAAACCCCAAATAAATTACAGTTTGTTTTGCAATTTGTGCTTTCTTCTCTGACACCCTATACCCGGCCATTCCCAAAAAGTTTAGGAGGCTGACAGTCTTTTCTTTGCAGATTTCAATAGTATCTGCTCCCAATAGGATGTCATCAACATATTGAAGGAGGGTGATTTGATCTTCCTTACCGGACCACTGTTCCAGTTCCTTATTCAGAGCTGCTCCAAAGATGGTTGGGCTATTTTTAAACCCTTGTGGCAGCACGGTCCAGCAGAGCTGAGTCCTCCTCCCAGTCGACGGATCTTCCCATTCAAAAGCAAAAATCTTTTGGCTGTTTTCTTCCAGAGGTATACAAAAGAAAGCGTCTTTCAAATCTATAACAGAGAAATATGCATTTGATTCATTGATAGTTGTTAACAGCGTATATGGATTAGGGACTATTGGATGAATGTCCACCACTAACTGGTTTATTGCTCTTAAATCTTGGACCAGCCTATATCCTTGGTTATGCGGCTTTTTCACTGGAAGGACAGGAGTATTATAATCAGATTGACATTCTCTTAAAAGTCCGTATTTAAGAAAATTATTTATTATTGGTTCCAAACCTTTTCTGGCTTCTATACTAATAGGATACTGTTTCTTTCTTACCGGTCGAGCTCCTGTTTTCAATTCAACTTTTACCGGTTCCACATTTTTCGCTCTTCCTGGTTTCTCTGTTGCCCAAACAAAAGGGTAAACTGCATCTTTAAGCTCTTCTGGAATTTCTTCAGATTCATCTGTGTTTGTCTGTAATAAATAAACTTGGGCTTGCCAGGCATTAGCTTCAGGAAAATGAACTTGGATTCTTCCTTTTTTAAAGTTGATTTGTGCTCCCAATTTATTCAATAAATCCCGTCCTAAGAGAGGCATGGTGCATTCCGGTATATATAAAAATTCATGCATCAGTGTTTTTCCTCCAATTTTACATTTTAAAGGTTTCAAAAAAGGCCTTATCTCCTTCTTTCCCGTGACCCCAACAATAGATACATTAAATTTACTCATTGGTCCTTTACATGTATTTATAACAGAATATTTTGCTCCAGTATCTACTAAAAAATCGACTACTTCATCTCCCAGCTTTACTGGAACCAGGGGCTCAGCTGGGAAAATATCATTTTCTACCCCCGGTCCCCATCATTCAGAATCTCCTCCCATCATAAGTAAATCAGCTTCAGGTGGTATCTGCTGTGACTGAGTCACGACTGCTCCTTTGTTCTCTGGACACTCACTCTTCCAGTGTCCCTGTTTCTTGCATACAGCACATTGATTAAATCCTAATGGGGTATATTGTTTAAACATATCTCTACCTCCTCTGCCTTTTCCTCTCAAATACCCTCTACCTCTACCTCTCAAATATCTTCTGCCTCTTCCTCCAGCTGATCCTTGGGCATTTACAAAAGCAGCTGCTAAAATAGCAGCTTTTTGTTTCCTATCTTTTATTTTTTCTTTTTCCTGATTTTTCTTTTCCTCCTCTTCCCTATTGTTATACACCTTATAAGCAATTTCAATTAGCTGTGATATAGTCATTCCTGTAATCCCATCCACTTTCTGCAATTTCTTTCGAATATCTGGAGCAGCTTGCCCTACAAACAAAGTAGTAAATATTGCTCTGTTCTCATCACTCTCAGGATGATCTAAGTCTGTCCATTTCCTAGCTGCCTCACATAATCGTTCATAAAAGGTGGATGGGTCCTCTGTTTTTCCCTGAATTATTTGAGTCAATTTCGCCAAATTCTTTGGGCGGGATATTCCATTCTTTACTCCATACAAAATTAATTGTTGATACCGTTTAATCATCAATTTCCCATCATTACTATTAGGATTCCAATTTGGGTCTTGAGTTGGCATAAAATGAGCGGGACCTTCTCTTGCATTTATTCTTTCATTTTCCATATTTGCTTTTTCTAATACTACCCTCTTTTCTTCAGGAGTAAACAAATTATTCAAAAGAATTTGAATATCTTTCCAATCTGGATTATGATTTTCAATAATTGTTCGAAAGGATCTATACACCTTTTCTGGATTCTCTCTGTATGATCCTGCTAACTCTTTCCAATTCATTAAATCAGAAGTTGTAAATGGTACTTTCACAAATACTGGCTCCCCCCTTGGGCCCACTGCCTGGCGAAGGGGTGCTAACAATACAGACCCTTGCTGGGTTCTAGTCCTGCCAGCTATCGGACTAAAAGTATTGCTTCCTCTTGCTTCGGTTTCAGAAGTTTCATTTTTACTTGGTGGTACTAACATTTGTGTATCCTCCTCTTCTTCTCCTAGTTTTAAACACCGTTTTCCTATGCTACATGCAGAACAACAATGCGCTTTTGGTTCCTTATTTTCCATCATCATCATCATCACCACATTAGAATCCGAATCTAAAAGCTTACATTTTTTCCGAATTTCATGATCATTTCTCAAAGAAAAAAACAAATCTACATAAGGTACCTCATCCCATTTTCCTTGTCTTCTACAAAATAACATTAACTGTAAAATAGTATTATATTGCAAGGTTCCCAATTCTGGCCATTTTTCCTCATCTTCCAATTTGTACATTGGCCACCATCTAGTCAATTAATTTATCCTTTCTCAAAGGATCACCCCCAAATTTTCCCCAGTGTTTAACGATGCATCCTAAGGGGGAACAAGGTGTTACTTTTGATGGTTGAGCTCCCATATCTTTACCAAAAAAGAACGTTCTTAACCACAACTTCATATACTCCAGTCGTCACTGTCAAACGCATATGAATATACCTCTTTACCTGTGGCCACAATTCCTTACTAAATGCATGCACAGTTTTATACTCCAGAACAATATCTCATTTACCTTAGCGTTGCACCGTTGAGTCGCTCACCTGCTCTGGTCGGGGAGAATACTCACGGAGTCCCCGATCAAAAGGTCGGTGCGCGCTGGAGTCCGGAGAGCAGAGTCTCCCCACCGAGAGCCGGCGAGTCGATCCGGGCAAGGCTTCACAGCAGTCCCACCTGGGTCGCCAAAAACTGTTGTCCGAAAAGCG
Organism: Calonectris borealis; assembly: GCF_964195595.1. Lineage (NCBI taxonomy): Eukaryota > Metazoa > Chordata > Aves > Procellariiformes > Procellariidae > Calonectris > Calonectris borealis. Next base: position 1,405,825 of record NW_027441455.1, on the reverse strand, counting down.
GATTCGTGCCCGGCGTGCAAGTAACCAATTCCACACGCTCAGGAGAGATATTGTTTTATTCAGGCCTGGGTGCTCGGTGGACTTGCCACAAATCAAGCACACCTGGTCTAGTCACCTTTCTGTTTATATCCATGCTTCTCATACATAATTTAAATTTCCTTGTTACATATTCATTACATTTCCGAGAACTAATTATAATATTACATCATCTTAAACACATGCGCACTAAAGCCTTTAGGGTCTTCTTGGGGGTCTCGGGTGGTCTCTGGTGGTCGGCAGGGTAGTGAACTCTTCATGAGCTTATTTCCTCTTTTACCTTATAGGGTCGCAATTTGTCCCTAAGCCATGCTTGGACCACGTTTGTTTATAGTTTCCATAGCTCACTACCTCTAAGACACACAGCTTATAATTAATTACTACTCCACGCAATTACAAACACACACCTGTTAGTTATCTAACTTCTAAGCAACAAATCTGCATTGTTTAAAATTACAGAAGCGAGCAATATAGAATCCACAACAAACTATCTATCACCATAGTGTTCTTAAATTAAAACACATACATCTTGATCTCCTCCAATCAAACACCCACTCACTAGCTTCATCATTCTGGTTTCTTATTAACTGGTCTTTTAACCCAGTTCTGGGTGAGGGCTATACACAGGATGATACCACTTTAAAAATTAATGTTGATTAAGATTAACATTAACAATTCCCCCCTTTGAGACTTACGATGTTAAGCATCATGAGTCTCATAATACTTATTTTCTACAAAAAGATACAAATTGAATCATACAACATGTAATCATAATTAAAATAACGATCCGTACCACAAACAAAAATAATTGTCTAAGCCAATTTAAATTTGGAAGCCACGAGAACAACCAAGAAAAATCTAATCCTTCCCGTTCTTTAAACCCATATGCCAAATCTTTTAATTGTTGAATTTTCTTCTCTACTAACTGTGAATTATCACTCAAATTAAAACAACACATTCCTTTAAATTCTTCACAACCATGATTGTGTCTTAAAAGTAAATAGTCAATTGCAGCCCTGTTTTCAAGGGTAGCTTCTCTTATTTGTGTCATTTCGGTACCAATAGCCGAAAGTGCTTGGGAGGTATAATTTATGTCTTTTACTAAAGCACAAGTAATCCGTTTTATGGTGTGATAATTCATAGCTACTCCAACTCCGGGTGCTAGGATAGCTGCAGCTGACATCTCACTTGAACTGTATAAAGTGACTCGCGAGTCACAATTCTCTGGTATCTGATGTACGCTCCTTTTAGTTCGTGCACCATGTTCTAAGTCCTTTTTGTCTATCAGCAGCGGAGCTATCCTCCCTATTGAACACGGACCTCCGGTCACATTCGCTGGAATATAGGAATATGCTATTCGTCCACACAACAAAAACCATCCAAGGGGTCATTTAGTATGAGCCCATGCATAACTCTGAAGTTGAGTGGAGTTACATCTCAAAGGAGGTTGTAAACGCGTTAAATTTTCACATTTAGAAGTGCAATTTATAAATTTAACACAATGCCCAGCTGGAAGCATTCCTCGCACCTTGACTCTTAACATCCCTCTCTCCTTAAATCTAGTTGTTTTTCCTAAACTATAAATGCTACGATAAGTTAATTTAATATCAAAACTTTGAAACATTGTATAATTCTTCATCAATTCCAATGGGGTTGGTACTCCTACCAAACAAGAACTATACATCCCTCCCACAGAATTCTCGGCTGAAATACAAAAGGAAGACATGTTGGTTACTTCTCGGGCTAAAAGTTCCCAGATATTTTGATTTCTATCCCATTTTGGTAACAAAAATTGAGAATCAATCTGACTGATCGTTATTATTAACAACAACACATTCCACATCTTCCCTCTCTCTCTGATTTAATTCTGTTCAATAATCAAATTGTTACACTAATTTAGCAGCATCTCCAGTATCTCATTGAACACGCCGCAAAGTTAACTTCAATGGTTCCTTAAATACAGATGTCCACAGTCCAGGTGGAATTTTCTTAATCCTCGTATAATGAATCCAAGAATCTATTCCTTCCAGTTTCACAGCAGTGTTTGTTGTTAACAGCACCTGGAAAGGTCCTTTCCACTTTTCTCCAAGAGGGTCGTCCTTCCACGTTCGCAAATAAACTTGATCCCCTGGATTAAATGAGTGTACTGGAAATTCAAGAGGTAAAGGTGTCTTCAAAAGGACATACTTATGCAAAGAATTCAACACCTTACTCAAAGATAAAAGATATTCAGTTAATACTTTTTCTCCTATTACATGCATTTGTTCTGATCCTCCTGTCAAATTAACACTATAAGGTTTTCCATATAAAATTTCAAATGGACTCACTTTTTCTTTAGCTCTAGGGGTCACCCTAATTCTCAACAAGGCAAGTGGTAAGGCTTCGATCCACTTCAATTGAGCTTCCTGACATATTTTAGAAATTTGTCTTTTCAATGTTTGATTCATCCTTTCCACCTGCCCACTAGATTGAGGTCTCCAAGGGGTATGGAGATCCCACTTAATCCCTAATGTCTTACTCATGTTTTTAACAACCTCTGCTACAAAATGTGGACCTCTGTCTGAGGATATTCCTAAAGGGACTCCAAACCTTGGAATTATTTCTTTCAACAAATGTTTTACAACCCCTTTTGCCTTGTTGGTTCGACACGGGAAAGCTTCCGGCCATCCAGAGAAGGTATCTACCAATATCAATAGATATCGGTATTGGTTACATCGCGGTAACTCTGAAAAATCTATTTGCCAATACTCACCGGAAGTTATGCCTCTTTTTACCTCTCCAGGAGGGGGTCGGATTTCTATTTTCGGATTGTTCCTAAGACAAATCTCACATTTATTACTCACACTTTTAGCAATCAATAACATTTTGGTTCCTATCGCCTATCGTCTTACTGATTCCACCATTGCCTCTGCTCCCATGTGTGTTTCAGCACGGGTTTTGACCATTAATTTCTTCATAATTTCAGGGGTTACTATACATTGTCCATGTGAAGTTATCCACCATCCTCGATCATTCTTCTTACAATGTAATAACATAGCTAATTTATTTTCTTTCTCATTATAATTTGGGGATTCCACCTGAATTTCTTTTGATGGAATTAAAACATAAATCATAGTATTTAATGCTACACGTTTAGCAGCCTCGTCTGCTTTTCGATTTCCTTGTATTACTTTTGAGTCCCCTTTTTGATGAGCTTTACAATGAATCACCGCAACTTCTTTAGGTTTCTGTACTGCTTCCAACAAATTCAAAATCTCGGTTCCGTATTTTATAGGGGTACCGCTAGCAGATAAAAGTCCTCGCTCCTTCCATATTGCTCCATGAGCATGCACAACTCCAAAAGCATATTTAGAATCTGTATAGATGTTAACTCTTTTACCTTTAGCCAAATTTAAGGCTTTTGTGAGGGCTATAATTTCTGCTTTCTGGGCGGATGCATTTGGAGGTAATGCTTTTACTTCTCGATCTTCAGTTAAAGTTACCACGGCATAACCAGCCCTCCTTTCTCCTTTTACAACAAAGCTGCTTCCATCAGTAAATAATTCTTCATCCGGAGTTTGGAGAGGGACATCTTTCAGATCTGGCCTGCTGGCATACACCTGTTCGATAACTTGTAAACAATCATGGTTAAGATCACTCTCTTTTTCACTTGGCATTAAAGAGGCAGGATTTAAAATTGTACTCACTTTCAAAATGATGTCGTCTTGTTCCACTAACAAAGCCTGATATTGTAACAAACGACTAGGGGTTAGCCAATGATGTCCTTTTTGTTCCAGTACTGCAAGTACCGCATGCGGGACGTGAACCGTTATTTTCTGTCCCAATGTCAATTTTCTAGCTTCTTGAATGATGAGAACTGTTGCCGCAACTGCCCGCAAGCAGCTAGGCCATCCTGAGCTTACTTTATCTAATTGTTTGGGAAAGTAAGCCACTGGTCTTTTCCAGTCTCCCAAAAGTTGAGTCAAAACCCCCATAGCTACATGTCTCTTCTCATGCACAAATAGCTCAAAGGGTTTGGTCAGATTTGGAAGTCCTAAAGCTGGAGTTTTCATTAAAGTCTGTTTAATGTCATCAAAACTTTTTCGGCACTCTGGAGTCCATTCTAACAATTCTTCAGGGCCTTTGGTTGCCTCATACAGTGGTTTTGCCATCAAACCATAATTTGGAATCCAAAGGCGACACCATCCAGCCATTCCTAAAAATCCTCTCAGCTCTCTTTTAGATTGAGGGGGTGCCATCCTGCAAATGGCTTCTTTTCCACCATTTCCCAATCTTCGCTGTCCTTGGGAAATCTCAAACCCCAAATAAATTACAGTTTGTTTTGCAATTTGTGCTTTCTTCTCTGACACCCTATACCCGGCCATTCCCAAAAAGTTTAGGAGGCTGACAGTCTTTTCTTTGCAGATTTCAATAGTATCTGCTCCCAATAGGATGTCATCAACATATTGAAGGAGGGTGATTTGATCTTCCTTACCGGACCACTGTTCCAGTTCCTTATTCAGAGCTGCTCCAAAGATGGTTGGGCTATTTTTAAACCCTTGTGGCAGCACGGTCCAGCAGAGCTGAGTCCTCCTCCCAGTCGACGGATCTTCCCATTCAAAAGCAAAAATCTTTTGGCTGTTTTCTTCCAGAGGTATACAAAAGAAAGCGTCTTTCAAATCTATAACAGAGAAATATGCATTTGATTCATTGATAGTTGTTAACAGCGTATATGGATTAGGGACTATTGGATGAATGTCCACCACTAACTGGTTTATTGCTCTTAAATCTTGGACCAGCCTATATCCTTGGTTATGCGGCTTTTTCACTGGAAGGACAGGAGTATTATAATCAGATTGACATTCTCTTAAAAGTCCGTATTTAAGAAAATTATTTATTATTGGTTCCAAACCTTTTCTGGCTTCTATACTAATAGGATACTGTTTCTTTCTTACCGGTCGAGCTCCTGTTTTCAATTCAACTTTTACCGGTTCCACATTTTTCGCTCTTCCTGGTTTCTCTGTTGCCCAAACAAAAGGGTAAACTGCATCTTTAAGCTCTTCTGGAATTTCTTCAGATTCATCTGTGTTTGTCTGTAATAAATAAACTTGGGCTTGCCAGGCATTAGCTTCAGGAAAATGAACTTGGATTCTTCCTTTTTTAAAGTTGATTTGTGCTCCCAATTTATTCAATAAATCCCGTCCTAAGAGAGGCATGGTGCATTCCGGTATATATAAAAATTCATGCATCAGTGTTTTTCCTCCAATTTTACATTTTAAAGGTTTCAAAAAAGGCCTTATCTCCTTCTTTCCCGTGACCCCAACAATAGATACATTAAATTTACTCATTGGTCCTTTACATGTATTTATAACAGAATATTTTGCTCCAGTATCTACTAAAAAATCGACTACTTCATCTCCCAGCTTTACTGGAACCAGGGGCTCAGCTGGGAAAATATCATTTTCTACCCCCGGTCCCCATCATTCAGAATCTCCTCCCATCATAAGTAAATCAGCTTCAGGTGGTATCTGCTGTGACTGAGTCACGACTGCTCCTTTGTTCTCTGGACACTCACTCTTCCAGTGTCCCTGTTTCTTGCATACAGCACATTGATTAAATCCTAATGGGGTATATTGTTTAAACATATCTCTACCTCCTCTGCCTTTTCCTCTCAAATACCCTCTACCTCTACCTCTCAAATATCTTCTGCCTCTTCCTCCAGCTGATCCTTGGGCATTTACAAAAGCAGCTGCTAAAATAGCAGCTTTTTGTTTCCTATCTTTTATTTTTTCTTTTTCCTGATTTTTCTTTTCCTCCTCTTCCCTATTGTTATACACCTTATAAGCAATTTCAATTAGCTGTGATATAGTCATTCCTGTAATCCCATCCACTTTCTGCAATTTCTTTCGAATATCTGGAGCAGCTTGCCCTACAAACAAAGTAGTAAATATTGCTCTGTTCTCATCACTCTCAGGATGATCTAAGTCTGTCCATTTCCTAGCTGCCTCACATAATCGTTCATAAAAGGTGGATGGGTCCTCTGTTTTTCCCTGAATTATTTGAGTCAATTTCGCCAAATTCTTTGGGCGGGATATTCCATTCTTTACTCCATACAAAATTAATTGTTGATACCGTTTAATCATCAATTTCCCATCATTACTATTAGGATTCCAATTTGGGTCTTGAGTTGGCATAAAATGAGCGGGACCTTCTCTTGCATTTATTCTTTCATTTTCCATATTTGCTTTTTCTAATACTACCCTCTTTTCTTCAGGAGTAAACAAATTATTCAAAAGAATTTGAATATCTTTCCAATCTGGATTATGATTTTCAATAATTGTTCGAAAGGATCTATACACCTTTTCTGGATTCTCTCTGTATGATCCTGCTAACTCTTTCCAATTCATTAAATCAGAAGTTGTAAATGGTACTTTCACAAATACTGGCTCCCCCCTTGGGCCCACTGCCTGGCGAAGGGGTGCTAACAATACAGACCCTTGCTGGGTTCTAGTCCTGCCAGCTATCGGACTAAAAGTATTGCTTCCTCTTGCTTCGGTTTCAGAAGTTTCATTTTTACTTGGTGGTACTAACATTTGTGTATCCTCCTCTTCTTCTCCTAGTTTTAAACACCGTTTTCCTATGCTACATGCAGAACAACAATGCGCTTTTGGTTCCTTATTTTCCATCATCATCATCATCACCACATTAGAATCCGAATCTAAAAGCTTACATTTTTTCCGAATTTCATGATCATTTCTCAAAGAAAAAAACAAATCTACATAAGGTACCTCATCCCATTTTCCTTGTCTTCTACAAAATAACATTAACTGTAAAATAGTATTATATTGCAAGGTTCCCAATTCTGGCCATTTTTCCTCATCTTCCAATTTGTACATTGGCCACCATCTAGTCAATTAATTTATCCTTTCTCAAAGGATCACCCCCAAATTTTCCCCAGTGTTTAACGATGCATCCTAAGGGGGAACAAGGTGTTACTTTTGATGGTTGAGCTCCCATATCTTTACCAAAAAAGAACGTTCTTAACCACAACTTCATATACTCCAGTCGTCACTGTCAAACGCATATGAATATACCTCTTTACCTGTGGCCACAATTCCTTACTAAATGCATGCACAGTTTTATACTCCAGAACAATATCTCATTTACCTTAGCGTTGCACCGTTGAGTCGCTCACCTGCTCTGGTCGGGGAGAATACTCACGGAGTCCCCGATCAAAAGGTCGGTGCGCGCTGGAGTCCGGAGAGCAGAGTCTCCCCACCGAGAGCCGGCGAGTCGATCCGGGCAAGGCTTCACAGCAGTCCCACCTGGGTCGCCAAAAACTGTTGTCCGAAAAGCGGATTCGTGCCCGGCGTGCAAGTAACCAATTCCACACGCTCAGGAGAGATATTGTTTTATTCAGGCCTGGGTGCTCGGTGGACTTGCCACAAATCAAGCACACCTGGTCTAGTCACCTTTCTGTTTATATCCATGCTTCTCATACATAATTTAAATTTCCTTGTTACATATTCATTACATTTCCGAGAACTAATTATAATATTACATCATCTTAAACACATGCGCACTAAAGCCTTTAGGGTCTTCTTGGGGGTCTCGGGTGGTCTCTGGTGGTCGGCAGGGTAGTGAACTCTTCATGAGCTTATTTCCTCTTTTACCTTATAGGGTCGCAATTTGTCCCTAAGCCATGCTTGGACCACGTTTGTTTATAGTTTCCATAGCTCACTACCTCTAAGACACACAGCTTATAATTAATTACTACTCCACGCAATTACAAACACACACCTGTTAGTTATCTAACTTCTAAGCAACAAATCTGCATTGTTTAAAATTACAGAAGCGAGCAATATAGAATCCACAACAAACTATCTATCACCATAGTGTTCTTAAATTAAAACACATACATCTTGATCTCCTCCAATCAAACACCCACTCACTAGCTTCATCATTCTGGTTTCTTATTAACTGGTCTTTTAACCCAGTTCTGGGTGAGGGCTATACACAGGATGATACCACTTTAAAAATTAATGTTGATTAAGATTAACATTAACAATTCCCCCCTTTGAGACTTACGATGTTAAGCATCATGAGTCTCATAATACTTATTTTCTACAAAAAGATACAAATTGAATCATACAACATGTAATCATAATTAAAATAACGATCCGTACCACAAACAAAAATAATTGTCTAAGCCAATTTAAATTTGGAAGCCACGAGAACAACCAAGAAAAATCTAATCCTTCCCGTTCTTTAAACCCATATGCCAAATCTTTTAATTGTTGAATTTTCTTCTCTACTAACTGTGAATTATCACTCAAATTAAAACAACACATTCCTTTAAATTCTTCACAACCATGATTGTGTCTTAAAAGTAAATAGTCAATTGCAGCCCTGTTTTCAAGGGTAGCTTCTCTTATTTGTGTCATTTCGGTACCAATAGCCGAAAGTGCTTGGGAGGTATAATTTATGTCTTTTACTAAAGCACAAGTAATCCGTTTTATGGTGTGATAATTCATAGCTACTCCAACTCCGGGTGCTAGGATAGCTGCAGCTGACATCTCACTTGAACTGTATAAAGTGACTCGCGAGTCACAATTCTCTGGTATCTGATGTACGCTCCTTTTAGTTCGTGCACCATGTTCTAAGTCCTTTTTGTCTATCAGCAGCGGAGCTATCCTCCCTATTGAACACGGACCTCCGGTCACATTCGCTGGAATATAGGAATATGCTATTCGTCCACACAACAAAAACCATCCAAGGGGTCATTTAGTATGAGCCCATGCATAACTCTGAAGTTGAGTGGAGTTACATCTCAAAGGAGGTTGTAAACGCGTTAAATTTTCACATTTAGAAGTGCAATTTATAAATTTAACACAATGCCCAGCTGGAAGCATTCCTCGCACCTTGACTCTTAACATCCCTCTCTCCTTAAATCTAGTTGTTTTTCCTAAACTATAAATGCTACGATAAGTTAATTTAATATCAAAACTTTGAAACATTGTATAATTCTTCATCAATTCCAATGGGGTTGGTACTCCTACCAAACAAGAACTATACATCCCTCCCACAGAATTCTCGGCTGAAATACAAAAGGAAGACATGTTGGTTACTTCTCGGGCTAAAAGTTCCCAGATATTTCGATTTCTATCCCATTTTGGTAACAAAAATTGAGAATCAATCTGACTGATCGTTATTATTAACAACAACACATTCCACATCTTCCCTCTCTCTCTGATTTAATTCTGTTCAATAATCAAATTGTTACACTAATTTAGCAGCATCTCCAGTATCTCATTGAACACGCCGCAAAGTTAACTTCAATGGTTCCTTAAATACAGATGTCCACAGTCCAGGTGGAATTTTCTTAATCCTCGTATAATGAATCCAAGAATCTATTCCTTCCAGTTTCACAGCAGTGTTTGTTGTTAACAGCACCTGGAAAGGTCCTTTCCACTTTTCTCCAAGAGGGTCGTCCTTCCACGTTCGCAAATAAACTTGATCCCCTGGATTAAATGAGTGTACTGGAAATTCAAGAGGTAAAGGTGTCTTCAAAAGGACATACTTATGCAAAGAATTCAACACCTTACTCAAAGATAAAAGATATTCAGTTAATACTTTTTCTCCTATTACATGCATTTGTTCTGATCCTCCTGTCAAATTAACACTATAAGGTTTTCCATATAAAATTTCAAATGGACTCACTTTTTCTTTAGCTCTAGGGGTCACCCTAATTCTCAACAAGGCAAGTGGTAAGGCTTCGATCCACTTCAATTGAGCTTCCTGACATATTTTAGAAATTTGTCTTTTCAATGTTTGATTCATCCTTTCCACCTGCCCACTAGATTGAGGTCTCCAAGGGGTATGGAGATCCCACTTAATCCCTAATGTCTTACTCATGTTTTTAACAACCTCTGCTACAAAATGTGGACCTCTGTCTGAGGATATTCCTAAAGGGACTCCAAACCTTGGAATTATTTCTTTCAACCAATGTTTTACAACCCCTTTTGCCTTGTTGGTTCGACACGGGAAAGCTTCCGGCCATCCAGAGAAGGTATCTACCAATATCAATAGATATCGGTATTGGTTACATCGCGGTAACTCTGAAAAATCTATTTGCCAATACTCACCGGAAGTTATGCCTCTTTTTACCTCTCCAGGAGGGGGTCGGATTTCTATTTTCGGATTGTTCCTAAGACAAATCTCACATTTATTACTCACACTTTTAGCAATCAATAACATTTTGGTTCCTATCGCCTATCGTCTTACTGATTCCACCATTGCCTCTGCTCCCATGTGTGTTTCAGCACGGGTTTTGACCATTAATTTCTTCATAATTTCAGGGGTTACTATACATTGTCCATGTGAAGTTATCCACCATCCTCGATCATTCTTCTTACAATGTAATAACATAGCTAATTTATTTTCTTTCTCATTATAATTTGGGGATTCCACCTGAATTTCTTTTGATGGAATTAAAACATAAATCATAGTATTTAATGCTACACGTTTAGCAGCCTCGTCTGCTTTTCGATTTCCTTGTATTACTTTTGAGTCCCCTTTTTGATGAGCTTTACAATGAATCACCGCAACTTCTTTAGGTTTCTGTACTGCTTCCAACAAATTCAAAATCTCGGTTCCGTATTTTATAGGGGTACCGCTAGCAGATAAAAGTCCTCGCTCCTTCCATATTGCTCCATGAGCATGCACAACTCCAAAAGCATATTTAGAATCTGTATAGATGTTAACTCTTTTACCTTTAGCCAAATTTAAGGCTTTTGTGAGGGCTATAATTTCTGCTTTCTGGGCGGATGTATTTGGAGGTAATGCTTTTACTTCTCGATCTTCAGTTAAAGTTACCACGGCATAACCAGCCCTCCTTTCTCCTTTTACAACAAAGCTGCTTCCATCAGTAAATAATTCTTCATCCGGAGTTTGGAGAGGGACATCTTTCAGATCTGGCCTGCTGGCATACACCTGTTCGATAACTTGTAAACAATCATGGTTAAGATCACTCTCTTTTTCACTTGGCATTAAAGAGGCAGGATTTAAAATTGTACTCACTTTCAAAATGATGTCGTCTTGTTCCACTAACAAAGCCTGATATTGTAACAAACGACTAGGGGTTAGCCAATGATGTCCTTTTTGTTCCAGTACTGCAAGTACCGCATGCGGGATGTGAACCGTTATTTTCTGTCCCAATGTCAATTTTCTAGCTTCTTGAATGATGAGAACTGTTGCCGCAACTGCCCGCAAGCAGCTAGGCCATCCTGAGCTTACTTTATCTAATTGTTTGGGAAAGTAAGCCACTGGTCTTTTCCAGTCTCCCAAAAGTTGAGTCAAAACCCCCATAGCTACATGTCTCTTCTCATGCACAAATAGCTCAAAGGGTTTGGTCAGATTTGGAAGTCCTAAAGCTGGAGTTTTCATTAAAGTCTGTTTAATGTCATCAAAACTTTTTCGGCACTCTGGAGTCCATTCTAACAATTCTTCAGGGCCTTTGGTTGCCTCATACAGTGGTTTTGCCATCAAACCATAATTTGGAATCCAAAGGCGACACCATCCAGCCATTCCTAAAAATCCTCTCAACTCTCTTTTAGATTGAGGGGGTGCCATCCTGCAAATGGCTTCTTTTCCACCATTTCCCAATCTTCGCTGTCCTTGGGAAATCTCAAACCCCAAATAAATTACAGTTTGTTTTGCAATTTGTGCTTTCTTCTCTGACACCCTATACCCGGCCATTCCCAAAAAGTTTAGGAGGCTGACAGTCTTTTCTTTGCAGATTTCAATAGTATCTGCTCCCAATAGGATGTCATCAACATATTGAAGGAGGGTGATTTGATCTTCCTTACCGGACCACTGTTCCAGTTCCTTATTCAGAGCTGCTCCAAAGATGGTTGGGCTATTTTTAAACCCTTGTGGCAGCACGGTCCAGCAGAGCTGAGTCCTCCTCCCAGTCGACGGATCTTCCCATTCAAAAGCAAAAATCTTTTGGCTGTTTTCTTCCAGAGGTATACAAAAGAAAGCGTCTTTCAAATCTATAACAGAGAAATATGCATTTGATTCATTGATAGTTGTTAACAGCGTATATGGATTAGGGACTATTGGATGAATGTCCACCACTAACTGGTTTATTGCTCTTAAATCTTGGACCAGCCTATATCCTTGGTTATGCGGCTTTTTCACTGGAAGGACAGGAGTATTATAATCAGATTGACATTCTCTTAAAAGTCCGTATTTAAGAAAATTATTTATTATTGGTTCCAAACCTTTTCTGGCTTCTATACTAATAGGATACTGTTTCTTTCTTACCGGTCGAGCTCCTGTTTTCAATTCAACTTTTACCGGTTCCACATTTTTCGCTCTTCCTGGTTTCTCTGTTGCCCAAACAAAAGGGTAAACTGCATCTTTAAGCTCTTCTGGAATTTCTTCAGATTCATCTGTGTTTGTCTGTAATAAATAAACTTGGGCTTGCCAGGCATTAGCTTCAGGAAAATGAACTTGGATTCTTCCTTTTTTAAAGTTGATTTGTGCTCCCAATTTATTCAATAAATCCCGTCCTAAGAGAGGCATGGTGCATTCCGGTATATATAAAAATTCATGCATCAGTGTTTTTCCTCCAATTTTACATTTTAAAGGTTTCAAAAAAGGCCTTATCTCCTTCTTTCCCGTGACCCCAACAATAGATACATTAAATTTACTCATTGGTCCTTTACATGTATTTATAACAGAATATTTTGCTCCAGTATCTACTAAAAAATCGACTACTTCATCTCCCAGCTTTACTGGAACCAGGGGCTCAGCTGGGAAAATATCATTTTCTACCCCCGGTCCCCATCATTCAGAATCTCCTCCCATCATAAGTAAATCAGCTTCAGGTGGTATCTGCTGTGACTGAGTCACGACTGCTCCTTTGTTCTCTGGACACTCACTCTTCCAGTGTCCCTGTTTCTTGCATACAGCACATTGATTAAATCCTAATGGGGTATATTGTTTAAACATATCTCTACCTCCTCTGCCTTTTCCTCTCAAATACCCTCTACCTCTACCTCTCAAATATCTTCTGCCTCTTCCTCCAGCTGATCCTTGGGCATTTACAAAAGCAGCTGCTAAAATAGCAGCTTTTTGTTTCCTATCTTTTATTTTTTCTTTTTCCTGATTTTTCTTTTCCTCCTCTTCCCTATTGTTATACACCTTATAAGCAATTTCAATTAGCTGTGATATAGTCATTCCTGTAATCCCATCCACTTTCTGCAATTTCTTTCGAATATCTGGAGCAGCTTGCCCTACAAACAAAGTAGTAAATATTGCTCTGTTCTCATCACTCTCAGGATGATCTAAGTCTGTCCATTTCCTAGCTGCCTCACATAATCGTTCATAAAAGGTGGATGGGTCCTCTGTTTTTCCCTGAATTATTTGAGTCAATTTCGCCAAATTCTTTGGGCGGGATATTCCATTCTTTACTCCATACAAAATTAATTGTTGATACCGTTTAATCATCAATTTCCCATCATTACTATTAGGATTCCAATTTGGGTCTTGAGTTGGCATAAAATGAGCGGGACCTTCTCTTGCATTTATTCTTTCATTTTCCATATTTGCTTTTTCTAATACTACCCTCTTTTCTTCAGGAGTAAACAAATTATTCAAAAGAATTTGAATATCTTTCCAATCTGGATTATGATTTTCAATAATTGTTCGAAAGGATCTATACACCTTTTCTGGATTCTCTCTGTATGATCCTGCTAACTCTTTCCAATTCATTAAATCAGAAGTTGTAAATGGTACTTTCACAAATACTGGCTCCCCCCTTGGGCCCACTGCCTGGCGAAGGGGTGCTAACAATACAGACCCTTGCTGGGTTCTAGTCCTGCCAGCTATCGGACTAAAAGTATTGCTTCCTCTTGCTTCGGTTTCAGAAGTTTCATTTTTACTTGGTGGTACTAACATTTGTGTATCCTCCTCTTCTTCTCCTAGTTTTAAACACCGTTTTCCTATGCTACATGCAGAACAACAATGCGCTTTTGGTTCCTTATTTTCCATCATCATCATCATCACCACATTAGAATCCGAATCTAAAAGCTTACATTTTTTCCGAATTTCATGATCATTTCTCAAAGAAAAAAACAAATCTACATAAGGTACCTCATCCCATTTTCCTTGTCTTCTACAAAATAACATTAACTGTAAAATAGTATTATATTGCAAGGTTCCCAATTCTGGCCATTTTTCCTCATCTTCCAATTTGTACATTGGCCACCATCTAGTCAATTAATTTATCCTTTCTCAAAGGATCACCCCCAAATTTTCCCCAGTGTTTAACGATGCATCCTAAGGGGGAACAAGGTGTTACTTTTGATGGTTGAGCTCCCATATCTTTACCAAAAAAGAACGTTCTTAACCACAACTTCATATACTCCAGTCGTCACTGTCAAACGCATATGAATATACCTCTTTACCTGTGGCCACAATTCCTTACTAAATGCATGCACAGTTTTATACTCCAGAACAATATCTCATTTACCTTAGCGTTGCACCGTTGAGTCGCTCACCTGCTCTGGTCGGGGAGAATACTCACGGAGTCCCCGATCAAAAGGTCGGTGCGCGCTGGAGTCCGGAGAGCAGAGTCTCCCCACCGAGAGCCGGCGAGTCGATCCGGGCAAGGCTTCACAGCAGTCCCACCTGGGTCGCCAAAAACTGTTGTCCGAAAAGCGGATTCGTGCCCGGCGTGCAAGTAACCAATTCCACACGCTCAGGAGAGATATTGTTTTATTCAGGCCTGGGTGCTCGGTGGACTTGCCACAAATCAAGCACACCTGGTCTAGTCACCTTTCTGTTTATATCCATGCTTCTCATACATAATTTAAATTTCCTTGTTACATATTCATTACATTTCCGAGAACTAATTATAATATTACATCATCTTAAACACATGCGCACTAAAGCCTTTAGGGTCTTCTTGGGGGTCTCGGGTGGTCTCTGGTGGTCGGCAGGGTAGTGAACTCTTCATGAGCTTATTTCCTCTTTTACCTTATAGGGTCGCAATTTGTCCCTAAGCCATGCTTGGACCACGTTTGTTTATAGTTTCCATAGCTCACTACCTCTAAGACACACAGCTTATAATTAATTACTACTCCACACAATTACAAACACACACCTGTTAGTTATCTAACTTCTAAGCAACAAATCTGCATTGTTTAAAATTACAGAAGCGAGCAATATAGAATCCACAACAAACTATCTATCACCATAGTGTTCTTAAATTAAAACACATACATCTTGATCTCCTCCAATCAAACACCCACTCACTAGCTTCATCATTCTGGTTTCTTATTAACTGGTCTTTTAACCCAGTTCTGGGTGAGGGCTATACACAGGATGATACCACTTTAAAAATTAATGTTGATTAAGATTAACATTAACAATTCCCCCCTTTGAGACTTACGATGTTAAGCATCATGAGTCTCATAATACTTATTTTCTACAAAAAGATACAAATTGAATCATACAACATGTAATCATAATTAAAATAACGATCCGTACCACAAACAAAAATAATTGTCTAAGCCAATTTAAATTTGGAAGCCACGAGAACAACCAAGAAAAATCTAATCCTTCCCGTTCTTTAAACCCATATGCCAAATCTTTTAATTGTTGAATTTTCTTCTCTACTAACTGTGAATTATCACTCAAATTAAAACAACACATTCCTTTAAATTCTTCACAACCATGATTGTGTCTTAAAAGTAAATAGTCAATTGCAGCCCTGTTTTCAAGGGTAGCTTCTCTTATTTGTGTCATTTCGGTACCAATAGCCGAAAGTGCTTGGGAGGTATAATTTATGTCTTTTACTAAAGCACAAGTAATCCGTTTTATGGTGTGATAATTCATAGCTACTCCAACTCCGGGTGCTAGGATAGCTGCAGCTGACATCTCACTTGAACTGTATAAAGTGACTCGCGAGTCACAATTCTCTGGTATCTGATGTACGCTCCTTTTAGTTCGTGCACCATGTTCTAAGTCCTTTTTGTCTATCAGCAGCGGAGCTATCCTCCCTATTGAACACGGACCTCCGGTCACATTCGCTGGAATATAGGAATATGCTATTCGTCCACACAACAAAAACCATCCAAGGGGTCATTTAGTATGAGCCCATGCATAACTCTGAAGTTGAGTGGAGTTACATCTCAAAGGAGGTTGTAAACGCGTTAAATTTTCACATTTAGAAGTGCAATTTATAAATTTAACACAATGCCCAGCTGGAAGCATTCCTCGCACCTTGACTCTTAACATCCCTCTCTCCTTAAATCTAGTTGTTTTTCCTAAACTATAAATGCTACGATAAGTTAATTTAATATCAAAACTTTGAAACATTGTATAATTCTTCATCAATTCCAATGGGGTTGGTACTCCTACCAAACAAGAACTATACATCCCTCCCACAGAATTCTCGGCTGAAATACAAAAGGAAGACATGTTGGTTACTTCTCGGGCTAAAAGTTCCCAGATATTTTGATTTCTATCCCATTTTGGTAACAAAAATTGAGAATCAATCTGACTGATCGTTATTATTAACAACAACACATTCCACATCTTCCCTCTCTCTCTGATTTAATTCTGTTCAATAATCAAATTGTTACACTAATTTAGCAGCATCTCCAGTATCTCATTGAACACGCCGCAAAGTTAACTTCAATGGTTCCTTAAATACAGATGTCCACAGTCCAGGTGGAATTTTCTTAATCCTCGTATAATGAATCCAAGAATCTATTCCTTCCAGTTTCACAGCAGTGTTTGTTGTTAACAGCACCTGGAAAGGTCCTTTCCACTTTTCTCCAAGAGGGTCGTCCTTCCACGTTCGCAAATAAACTTGATCCCCTGGATTAAATGAGTGTACTGGAAATTCAAGAGGTAAAGGTGTCTTCAAAAGGACATACTTATGCAAAGAATTCAACACCTTACTCAAAGATAAAAGATATTCAGTTAATACTTTTTCTCCTATTACATGCATTTGTTCTGATCCTCCTGTCAAATTAACACTATAAGGTTTTCCATATAAAATTTCAAATGGACTCACTTTTTCTTTAGCTCTAGGGGTCACCCTAATTCTCAACAAGGCAAGTGGTAAGGCTTCGATCCACTTCAATTGAGCTTCCTGACATATTTTAGAAATTTGTCTTTTCAATGTTTGATTCATCCTTTCCACCTGCCCACTAGATTGAGGTCTCCAAGGGGTATGGAGATCCCACTTAATCCCTAATGTCTTACTCATGTTTTTAACAACCTCTGCTACAAAATGTGGACCTCTGTCTGAGGATATTCCTAAAGGGACTCCAAACCTTGGAATTATTTCTTTCAACAAATGTTTTACAACCCCTTTTGCCTTGTTGGTTCGACACGGGAAAGCTTCCGGCCATCCAGAGAAGGTATCTACCAATATCAATAGATATCGGTATTGGTTACATCGCGGTAACTCTGAAAAATCTATTTGCCAATACTCACCGGAAGTTATGCCTCTTTTTACCTCTCCAGGAGGGGGTCGGATTTCTATTTTCGGATTGTTCCTAAGACAAATCTCACATTTATTACTCACACTTTTAGCAATCAATAACATTTTGGTTCCTATCGCCTATCGTCTTACTGATTCCACCATTGCCTCTGCTCCCATGTGTGTTTCAGCACGGGTTTTGACCATTAATTTCTTCATAATTTCAGGGGTTACTATACATTGTCCATGTGAAGTTATCCACCATCCTCGATCATTCTTCTTACAATGTAATAACATAGCTAATTTATTTTCTTTCTCATTATAATTTGGGGATTCCACCTGAATTTCTTTTGATGGAATTAAAACATAAATCATAGTATTTAATGCTACACGTTTAGCAGCCTCGTCTGCTTTTCGATTTCCTTGTATTACTTTTGAGTCCCCTTTTTGATGAGCTTTACAATGAATCACCGCAACTTCTTTAGGTTTCTGTACTGCTTCCAACAAATTCAAAATCTCGGTTCCGTATTTTATAGGGGTACCGCTAGCAGATAAAAGTCCTCGCTCCTTCCATATTGCTCCATGAGCATGCACAACTCCAAAAGCATATTTAGAATCTGTATAGATGTTAACTCTTTTACCTTTAGCCAAATTTAAGGCTTTTGTGAGGGCTATAATTTCTGCTTTCTGGGCGGATGTATTTGGAGGTAATGCTTTTACTTCTCGATCTTCAGTTAAAGTTACCACGGCATAACCAGCCCTCCTTTCTCCTTTTACAACAAAGCTGCTTCCATCAGTAAATAATTCTTCATCCGGAGTTTGGAGAGGGACATCTTTCAGATCTGGCCTGCTGGCATACACCTGTTCGATAACTTGTAAACAATCATGGTTAAGATCACTCTCTTTTTCACTTGGCATTAAAGAGGCAGGATTTAAAATTGTACTCACTTTCAAAATGATGTCGTCTTGTTCCACTAACAAAGCCTGATATTGTAACAAACGACTAGGGGTTAGCCAATGATGTCCTTTTTGTTCCAGTACTGCAAGTACCGCATGCGGGACGTGAACCGTTATTTTCTGTCCCAATGTCAATTTTCTAGCTTCTTGAATGATGAGAACTGTTGCCGCAACTGCCCGCAAGCAGCTAGGCCATCCTGAGCTTACTTTATCTAATTGTTTGGGAAAGTAAGCCACTGGTCTTTTCCAGTCTCCCAAAAGTTGAGTCAAAACCCCCATAGCTACATGTCTCTTCTCATGCACAAATAGCTCAAAGGGTTTGGTCAGATTTGGAAGTCCTAAAGCTGGAGTTTTCATTAAAGTCTGTTTAATGTCATCAAAACTTTTTCGGCACTCTGGAGTCCATTCTAACAATTCTTCAGGGCCTTTGGTTGCCTCATACAGTGGTTTTGCCATCAAACCATAATTTGGAATCCAAAGGCGACACCATCCAGCCATTCCTAAAAATCCTCTCAGCTCTCTTTTAGATTGAGGGGGTGCCATCCTGCAAATGGCTTCTTTTCCACCATTTCCCAATCTTCGCTGTCCTTGGGAAATCTCAAACCCCAAATAAATTACAGTTTGTTTTGCAATTTGTGCTTTCTTCTCTGACACCCTATACCCGGCCATTCCCAAAAAGTTTAGGAGGCTGACAGTCTTTTCTTTGCAGATTTCAATAGTATCTGCTCCCAATAGGATGTCATCAACATATTGAAGGAGGGTGATTTGATCTTCCTTACCGGACCACTGTTCCAGTTCCTTATTCAGAGCTGCTCCAAAGATGGTTGGGCTATTTTTAAACCCTTGTGGCAGCACGGTCCAGCAGAGCTGAGTCCTCCTCCCAGTCGACGGATCTTCCCATTCAAAAGCAAAAATCTTTTGGCTGTTTTCTTCCAGAGGTATACAAAAGAAAGCGTCTTTCAAATCTATAACAGAGAAATATGCATTTGATTCATTGATAGTTGTTAACAGCGTATATGGATTAGGGACTATTGGATGAATGTCCACCACTAACTGGTTTATTGCTCTTAAATCTTGGACCAGCCTATATCCTTGGTTATGCGGCTTTTTCACTGGAAGGACAGGAGTATTATAATCAGATTGACATTCTCTTAAAAGTCCATATTTAAGAAAATTATTTATTATTGGTTCCAAACCTTTTCTGGCTTCTATACTAATAGGATACTGTTTCTTTCTTACCGGTCGAGCTCCTGTTTTCAATTCAACTTTTACCGGTTCCACATTTTTCGCTCTTCCTGGTTTCTCTGTTGCCCAAACAAAAGGGTAAACTGCATCTTTAAGCTCTTCTGGAATTTCTTCAGATTCATCTGTGTTTGTCTGTAATAAATAAACTTGGGCTTGCCAGGCATTAGCTTCAGGAAAATGAACTTGGATTCTTCCTTTTTTAAAGTTGATTTGTGCTCCCAATTTATTCAATAAATCCCGTCCTAAGAGAGGCATGGTGCATTCCGGTATATATAAAAATTCATGCATCAGTGTTTTTCCTCCAATTTTACATTTTAAAGGTTTCAAAAAAGGCCTTATCTCCTTCTTTCCCGTGACCCCAACAATAGATACATTAAATTTACTCATTGGTCCTTTACATGTATTTATAACAGAATATTTTGCTCCAGTATCTACTAAAAAATCGACTACTTCATCTCCCAGCTTTACTGGAACCAGGGGCTCAGCTGGGAAAATATCATTTTCTACCCCCGGTCCCCATCATTCAGAATCTCCTCCCATCATAAGTAAATCAGCTTCAGGTGGTATCTGCTGTGACTGAGTCACGACTGCTCCTTTGTTCTCTGGACACTCACTCTTCCAGTGTCCCTGTTTCTTGCATACAGCACATTGATTAAATCCTAATGGGGTATATTGTTTAAACATATCTCTACCTCCTCTGCCTTTTCCTCTCAAATACCCTCTACCTCTACCTCTCAAATATCTTCTGCCTCTTCCTCCAGCTGATCCTTGGGCATTTACAAAAGCAGCTGCTAAAATAGCAGCTTTTTGTTTCCTATCTTTTATTTTTTCTTTTTCCTGATTTTTCTTTTCCTCCTCTTCCCTATTGTTATACACCTTATAAGCAATTTCAATTAGCTGTGATATAGTCATTCCTGTAATCCCATCCACTTTCTGCAATTTCTTTCGAATATCTGGAGCAGCTTGCCCTACAAACAAAGTAGTAAATATTGCTCTGTTCTCATCACTCTCAGGATGATCTAAGTCTGTCCATTTCCTAGCTGCCTCACATAATCGTTCATAAAAGGTGGATGGGTCCTCTGTTTTTCCCTGAATTATTTGAGTCAATTTCGCCAAATTCTTTGGGCGGGATATTCCATTCTTTACTCCATACAAAATTAATTGTTGATACCGTTTAATCATCAATTTCCCATCATTACTATTAGGATTCCAATTTGGGTCTTGAGTTGGCATAAAATGAGCAGGACCTTCTCTTGCATTTATTCTTTCATTTTCCATATTTGCTTTTTCTAATACTACCCTCTTTTCTTCAGGAGTAAACAAATTATTCAAAAGAATTTGAATATCTTTCCAATCTGGATTATGATTTTCAATAATTGTTCGAAAGGATCTATACACCTTTTCTGGATTCTCTCTGTATGATCCTGCTAACTCTTTCCAATTCATTAAATCAGAAGTTGTAAATGGTACTTTCACAAATACTGGCTCCCCCCTTGGGCCCACTGCCTGGCGAAGGGGTGCTAACAATACAGACCCTTGCTGGGTTCTAGTCCTGCCAGCTATCGGACTAAAAGTATTGCTTCCTCTTGCTTCGGTTTCAGAAGTTTCATTTTTACTTGGTGGTACTAACATTTGTGTATCCTCCTCTTCTTCTCCTAGTTTTAAACACCGTTTTCCTATGCTACATGCAGAACAACAATGCGCTTTTGGTTCCTTATTTTCCATCATCATCATCATCACCACATTAGAATCCGAATCTAAAAGCTTACATTTTTTCCGAATTTCATGATCATTTCTCAAAGAAAAAAACAAATCTACATAAGGTACCTCATCCCATTTTCCTTGTCTTCTACAAAATAACATTAACTGTAAAATAGTATTATATTGCAAGGTTCCCAATTCTGGCCATTTTTCCTCATCTTCCAATTTGTACATTGGCCACCATCTAGTCAATTAATTTATCCTTTCTCAAAGGATCACCCCCAAATTTTCCCCAGTGTTTAACGATGCATCCTAAGGGGGAACAAGGTGTTACTTTTGATGGTTGAGCTCCCATATCTTTACCAAAAAAGAACGTTCTTAACCACAACTTCATATACTCCAGTCGTCACTGTCAAACGCATATGAATATACCTCTTTACCTGTGGCCACAATTCCTTACCAAATGCATGCACAGTTTTATACTCCAGAACAATATCTCATTTACCTTAGCGTTGCACCGTTGAGTCGCTCACCTGCTCTGGTCGGGGAGAATACTCACGGAGTCCCCGATCAAAAGGTCGGTGCGCGCTGGAGTCCGGAGAGCAGAGTCTCCCCACCGAGAGCCGGCGAGTCGATCCGGGCAAGGCTTCACAGCAGTCCCACCTGGGTCGCCAAAAACTGTTGTCCGAAAAGCGGATTCGTGCCCGGCGTGCAAGTAACCAATTCCACACGCTCAGGAGAGATATTGTTTTATTCAGGCCTGGGTGCTCGGTGGACTTGCCACAAATCAAGCACACCTGGTCTAGTCACCTTTCTGTTTATATCCATGCTTCTCATACATAATTTAAATTTCCTTGTTACATATTCATTACATTTCCGAGAACTAATTATAATATTACATCATCTTAAACACATGCGCACTAAAGCCTTTAGGGTCTTCTTGGGGGTCTCGGGTGGTCTCTGGTGGTCGGCAGGGTAGTGAACTCTTCATGAGCTTATTTCCTCTTTTACCTTATAGGGTCGCAATTTGTCCCTAAGCCATGCTTGGACCACGTTTGTTTATAGTTTCCATAGCTCACTACCTCTAAGACACACAGCTTATAATTAATTACTACTCCACGCAATTACAAACACACACCTGTTAGTTATCTAACTTCTAAGCAACAAATCTGCATTGTTTAAAATTACAGAAGCGAGCAATATAGAATCCACAACAAACTATCTATCACCATAGTGTTCTTAAATTAAAACACATACATCTTGATCTCCTCCAATCAAACACCCACTCACTAGCTTCATCATTCTGGTTTCTTATTAACTGGTCTTTTAACCCAGTTCTGGGTGAGGGCTATACACAGGATGATACCACTTTAAAAATTAATGTTGATTAAGATTAACATTAACAATTCCCCCCTTTGAGACTTACGATGTTAAGCATCATGAGTCTCATAATACTTATTTTCTACAAAAAGATACAAATTGAATCATACAACATGTAATCATAATTAAAATAACGATCCGTACCACAAACAAAAATAATTGTCTAAGCCAATTTAAATTTGGAAGCCACGAGAACAACCAAGAAAAATCTAATCCTTCCCGTTCTTTAAACCCATATGCCAAATCTTTTAATTGTTGAATTTTCTTCTCTACTAACTGTGAATTATCACTCAAATTAAAACAACACATTCCTTTAAATTCTTCACAACCATGATTGTGTCTTAGAAGTAAATAGTCAATTGCAGCCCTGTTTTCAAGGGTAGCTTCTCTTATTTGTGTCATTTCGGTACCAATAGCCGAAAGTGCTTGGGAGGTATAATTTATGTCTTTTACTAAAGCACAAGTAATCCGTTTTATGGTGTGATAATTCATAGCTACTCCAACTCCGGGTGCTAGGATAGCTGCAGCTGACATCTCACTTGAACTGTATAAAGTGACTCGCGAGTCACAATTCTCTGGTATCTGATGTACGCTCCTTTTAGTTCGTGCACCATGTTCTAAGTCCTTTTTGTCTACCAGCAGCGGAGCTATCCTCCCTATTGAACACGGACCTCCGGTCACATTCGCTGGAATATAGGAATATGCTATTCGTCCACACAACAAAAACCATCCAAGGGGTAATTTAGTATGAGCCCATGCATAACTCTGAAGTTGAGTGGAGTTACATCTCAAAGGAGGTTGTAAACGCGTTAAATTTTCACATTTAGAAGTGCAATTTATAAATTTAACACAATGCCCAGCTGGAAGCATTCCTCGCACCTTGACTCTTAACATCCCTCTCTCCTTAAATCTAGTTGTTTTTCCTAAACTATAAATGCTACGATAAGTTAATTTAATATCAAAACTTTGAAACATTGTATAATTCTTCATCAATTCCAATGGGGTTGGTACTCCTACCAAACAAGAACTATACATCCCTCCCACAGAATTCTCGGCTGAAATACAAAAGGAAGACATGTTGGTTACTTCTCGGGCTAAAAGTTCCCAGATATTTCGATTTCTATCCCATTTTGGTAACAAAAATTGAGAATCAATCTGACTGATCGTTATTATTAACAACAACACATTCCACATCTTCCCTCTCTCTCTGATTTAATTCTGTTCAATAATCAAATTGTTACACTAATTTAGCAGCATCTCCAGTATCTCATTGAACACGCCGCAAAGTTAACTTCAATGGTTCCTTAAATACAGATGTCCACAGTCCAGGTGGAATTTTCTTAATCCTCGTATAATGAATCCAAGAATCTATTCCTTCCAGTTTCACAGCAGTGTTTGTTGTTAACAGCACCTGGAAAGGTCCTTTCCACTTTTCTCCAAGAGGGTCGTCCTTCCACGTTCGCAAATAAACTTGATCCCCTGGATTAAATGAGTGTACTAGAAATTCAAGAGGTAAAGGTGTCTTCAAAAGGACATACTTATGCAAAGAATTCAACACCTTACTCAAAGATAAAAGATATTCAGTTAATACTTTTTCTCCTATTACATGCATTTGTTCTGATCCTCCTGTCAAATTAACACTATAAGGTTTTCCATATAAAATTTCAAATGGACTCACTTTTTCTTTAGCTCTAGGGGTCACCCTAATTCTCAACAAGGCAAGTGGTAAGGCTTCGATCCACTTCAATTGAGCTTCCTGACATATTTTAGAAATTTGTCTTTTCAATGTTTGATTCATCCTTTCCACCTGCCCACTAGATTGAGGTCTCCAAGGGGTATGGAGATCCCACTTAATCCCTAATGTCTTACTCATGTTTTTAACAACCTCTGCTACAAAATGTGGACCTCTGTCTGAGGATATTCCTAAAGGGACTCCAAACCTTGGAATTATTTCTTTCAACAAATGTTTTACAACCCCTTTTGCCTTGTTGGTTCGACACGGGAAAGCTTCCGGCCATCCAGAGAAGGTATCTACCAATATCAATAGATATCGGTATTGGTTACATCGCGGTAACTCTGAAAAATCTATTTGCCAATACTCACCGGAAGTTATGCCTCTTTTTACCTCTCCAGGAGGGGGTCGGATTTCTATTTTCGGATTGTTCCTAAGACAAATCTCACATTTATTACTCACACTTTTAGCAATCAATAACATTTTGGTTCCTATCGCCTATCGTCTTACTGATTCCACCATTGCCTCTGCTCCCATGTGTGTTTCAGCACGGGTTTTGACCATTAATTTCTTCATAATTTCAGGGGTTACTATACATTGTCCATGTGAAGTTATCCACCATCCTCGATCATTCTTCTTACAATGTAATAACATAGCTAATTTATTTTCTTTCTCATTATAATTTGGGGATTCCACCTGAATTTCTTTTGATGGAATTAAAACATAAATCATAGTATTTAATGCTACACGTTTAGCAGCCTCGTCTGCTTTTCGATTTCCTTGTATTACTTTTGAGTCCCCTTTTTGATGAGCTTTACAATGAATCACCGCAACTTCTTTAGGTTTCTGTACTGCTTCCAACAAATTCAAAATCTCGGTTCCGTATTTTATAGGGGTACCGCTAGCAGATAAAAGTCCTCGCTCCTTCCATATTGCTCCATGAGCATGCACAACTCCAAAAGCATATTTAGAATCTGTATAGATGTTAACTCTTTTACCTTTAGCCAAATTTAAGGCTTTTGTGAGGGCTATAATTTCTGCTTTCTGGGCGGATGCATTTGGAGGTAATGCTTTTACTTCTCGATCTTCAGTTAAAGTTACCACGGCATAACCAGCCCTCCTTTCTCCTTTTACAACAAAGCTGCTTCCATCAGTAAATAATTCTTCATCCGGAGTTTGGAGAGGGACATCTTTCAGATCTGGCCTGCTGGCATACACCTGTTCGATAACTTGTAAACAATCATGGTTAAGATCACTCTCTTTTTCACTTGGCATTAAAGAGGCAGGATTTAAAATTGTACTCACTTTCAAAATGATGTCGTCTTGTTCCACTAACAAAGCCTGATATTGTAACAAACGACTAGGGGTTAGCCAATGATGTCCTTTTTGTTCCAGTACTGCAAGTACCGCATGCGGGACGTGAACCGTTATTTTCTGTCCCAATGTCAATTTTCTAGCTTCTTGAATGATGAGAACTGTTGCCGCAACTGCCCGCAAGCAGCTAGGCCATCCTGAGCTTACTTTATCTAATTGTTTGGGAAAGTAAGCCACTGGTCTTTTCCAGTCTCCCAAAAGTTGAGTCAAAACCCCCATAGCTACATGTCTCTTCTCATGCACAAATAGCTCAAAGGGTTTGGTCAGATTTGGAAGTCCTAAAGCTGGAGTTTTCATTAAAGTCTGTTTAATGTCATCAAAACTTTTTCGGCACTCTGGAGTCCATTCTAACAATTCTTCAGGGCCTTTGGTTGCCTCATACAGTGGTTTTGCCATCAAACCATAATTTGGAATCCAAAGGCGACACCATCCAGCCATTCCTAAAAATCCTCTCAGCTCTCTTTTAGATTGAGGGGGTGCCATCCTGCAAATGGCTTCTTTTCCACCATTTCCCAATCTTCGCTGTCCTTGGGAAATCTCAAACCCCAAATAAATTACAGTTTGTTTTGCAATTTGTGCTTTCTTCTCTGACACCCTATACCCGGCCATTCCCAAAAAGTTTAGGAGGCTGACAGTCTTTTCTTTGCAGATTTCAATAGTATCTGCTCCCAATAGGATGTCATCAACATATTGAAGGAGGGTGATTTGATCTTCCTTACCGGACCACTGTTCCAGTTCCTTATTCAGAGCTGCTCCAAAGATGGTTGGGCTATTTTTAAACCCTTGTGGCAGCACGGTCCAGCAGAGCTGAGTCCTCCTCCCAGTCGACGGATCTTCCCATTCAAAAGCAAAAATCTTTTGGCTGTTTTCTTCCAGAGGTATACAAAAGAAAGCGTCTTTCAAATCTATAACAGAGAAATATGCATTTGATTCATTGATAGTTGTTAACAGCGTATATGGATTAGGGACTATTGGATGAATGTCCACCACTAACTGGTTTATTGCTCTTAAATCTTGGACCAGCCTATATCCTTGGTTATGCGGCTTTTTCACTGGAAGGACAGGAGTATTATAATCAGATTGACATTCTCTTAAAAGTCCGTATTTAAGAAAATTATTTATTATTGGTTCCAAACCTTTTCTGGCTTCTATACTAATAGGATACTGTTTCTTTCTTACCGGTCGAGCTCCTGTTTTCAATTCAACTTTTACCGGTTCCACATTTTTCGCTCTTCCTGGTTTCTCTGTTGCCCAAACAAAAGGGTAAACTGCATCTTTAAGCTCTTCTGGAATTTCTTCAGATTCATCTGTGTTTGTCTGTAATAAATAAACTTGGGCTTGCCAGGCATTAGCTTCAGGAAAATGAACTTGGATTCTTCCTTTTTTAAAGTTGATTTGTGCTCCCAATTTATTCAATAAATCCCGTCCTAAGAGAGGCATGGTGCATTCCGGTATATATAAAAATTCATGCATCAGTGTTTTTCCTCCAATTTTACATTTTAAAGGTTTCAAAAAAGGCCTTATCTCCTTCTTTCCCGTGACCCCAACAATAGATACATTAAATTTACTCATTGGTCCTTTACATGTATTTATAACAGAATATTTTGCTCCAGTATCTACTAAAAAATCGACTACTTCATCTCCCAGCTTTACTGGAACCAGGGGCTCAGCTGGGAAAATATCATTTTCTACCCCCGGTCCCCATCATTCAGAATCTCCTCCCATCATAAGTAAATCAGCTTCAGGTGGTATCTGCTGTGACTGAGTCACGACTGCTCCTTTGTTCTCTGGACACTCACTCTTCCAGTGTCCCTGTTTCTTGCATACAGCACATTGATTAAATCCTAATGGGGTATATTGTTTAAACATATCTCTACCTCCTCTGCCTTTTCCTCTCAAATACCCTCTACCTCTACCTCTCAAATATCTTCTGCCTCTTCCTCCAGCTGATCCTTGGGCATTTACAAAAGCAGCTGCTAAAATAGCAGCTTTTTGTTTCCTATCTTTTATTTTTTCTTTTTCCTGATTTTTCTTTTCCTCCTCTTCCCTATTGTTATACACCTTATAAGCAATTTCAATTAGCTGTGATATAGTCATTCCTGTAATCCCATCCACTTTCTGCAATTTCTTTCGAATATCTGGAGCAGCTTGCCCTACAAACAAAGTAGTAAATATTGCTCTGTTCTCATCACTCTCAGGATGATCTAAGTCTGTCCATTTCCTAGCTGCCTCACATAATCGTTCATAAAAGGTGGATGGGTCCTCTGTTTTTCCCTGAATTATTTGAGTCAATTTCGCCAAATTCTTTGGGCGGGATATTCCATTCTTTACTCCATACAAAATTAATTGTTGATACCGTTTAATCATCAATTTCCCATCATTACTATTAGGATTCCAATTTGGGTCTTGAGTTGGCATAAAATGAGCGGGACCTTCTCTTGCATTTATTCTTTCATTTTCCATATTTGCTTTTTCTAATACTACCCTCTTTTCTTCAGGAGTAAACAAATTATTCAAAAGAATTTGAATATCTTTCCAATCTGGATTATGATTTTCAATAATTGTTCGAAAGGATCTATACACCTTTTCTGGATTCTCTCTGTATGATCCTGCTAACTCTTTCCAATTCATTAAATCAGAAGTTGTAAATGGTACTTTCACAAATACTGGCTCCCCCCTTGGGCCCACTGCCTGGCGAAGGGGTGCTAACAATACAGACCCTTGCTGGGTTCTAGTCCTGCCAGCTATCGGACTAAAAGTATTGCTTCCTCTTGCTTCGGTTTCAGAAGTTTCATTTTTACTTGGTGGTACTAACATTTGTGTATCCTCCTCTTCTTCTCCTAGTTTTAAACACCGTTTTCCTATGCTACATGCAGAACAACAATGCGCTTTTGGTTCCTTATTTTCCATCATCATCATCATCACCACATTAGAATCCGAATCTAAAAGCTTACATTTTTTCCGAATTTCATGATCATTTCTCAAAGAAAAAAACAAATCTACATAAGGTACCTCATCCCATTTTCCTTGTCTTCTACAAAATAACATTAACTGTAAAATAGTATTATATTGCAAGGTTCCCAATTCTGGCCATTTTTCCTCATCTTCCAATTTGTACATTGGCCACCATCTAGTCAATTAATTTATCCTTTCTCAAAGGATCACCCCCAAATTTTCCCCAGTGTTTAACGATGCATCCTAAGGGGGAACAAGGTGTTACTTTTGATGGTTGAGCTCCCATATCTTTACCAAAAAAGAACGTTCTTAACCACAACTTCATATACTCCAGTCGTCACTGTCAAACGCATATGAATATACCTCTTTACCTGTGGCCACAATTCCTTACCAAATGCATGCACAGTTTTATACTCCAGAACAATATCTCATTTACCTTAGCGTTGCACCGTTGAGTCGCTCACCTGCTCTGGTCGGGGAGAATACTCACGGAGTCCCCGATCAAAAGGTCGGTGCGCGCTGGAGTCCGGAGAGCAGAGTCTCCCCACCGAGAGCCGGCGAGTCGATCCGGGCAAGGCTTCACAGCAGTCCCACCTGGGTCGCCAAAAACTGTTGTCCGAAAAGCGGATTCGTGCCCGGCGTGCAAGTAACCAATTCCACACGCTCAGGAGAGATATTGTTTTATTCAGGCCTGGGTGCTCGGTGGACTTGCCACAAATCAAGCACACCTGGTCTAGTCACCTTTCTGTTTATATCCATGCTTCTCATACATAATTTAAATTTCCTTGTTACATATTCATTACATTTCCGAGAACTAATTATAATATTACATCATCTTAAACACATGCGCACTAAAGCCTTTAGGGTCTTCTTGGGGGTCTCGGGTGGTCTCTGGTGGTCGGCAGGGTAGTGAACTCTTCATGAGCTTATTTCCTCTTTTACCTTATAGGGTCGCAATTTGTCCCTAAGCCATGCTTGGACCACGTTTGTTTATAGTTTCCATAGCTCACTACCTCTAAGACACACAGCTTATAATTAATTACTACTCCACGCAATTACAAACACACACCTGTTAGTTATCTAACTTCTAAGCAACAAATCTGCATTGTTTAAAATTACAGAAGCGAGCAATATAGAATCCACAACAAACTATCTATCACCATAGTGTTCTTAAATTAAAACACATACATCTTGATCTCCTCCAATCAAACACCCACTCACTAGCTTCATCATTCTGGTTTCTTATTAACTGGTCTTTTAACCCAGTTCTGGGTGAGGGCTATACACAGGATGATACCACTTTAAAAATTAATGTTGATTAAGATTAACATTAACAATTCCCCCCTTTGAGACTTACGATGTTAAGCATCATGAGTCTCATAATACTTATTTTCTACAAAAAGATACAAATTGAATCATACAACATGTAATCATAATTAAAATAACGATCCGTACCACAAACAAAAATAATTGTCTAAGCCAATTTAAATTTGGAAGCCACGAGAACAACCAAGAAAAATCTAATCCTTCCCGTTCTTTAAACCCATATGCCAAATCTTTTAATTGTTGAATTTTCTTCTCTACTAACTGTGAATTATCACTCAAATTAAAACAACACATTCCTTTAAATTCTTCACAACCATGATTGTGTCTTAAAAGTAAATAGTCAATTGCAGCCCTGTTTTCAAGGGTAGCTTCTCTTATTTGTGTCATTTCGGTACCAATAGCCGAAAGTGCTTGGGAGGTATAATTTATGTCTTTTACTAAAGCACAAGTAATCCGTTTTATGGTGTGATAATTCATAGCTACTCCAACTCCGGGTGCTAGGATAGCTGCAGCTGACATCTCACTTGAACTGTATAAAGTGACTCGCGAGTCACAATTCTCTGGTATCTGATGTACGCTCCTTTTAGTTCGTGCACCATGTTCTAAGTCCTTTTTGTCTATCAGCAGCGGAGCTATCCTCCCTATTGAACACGGACTTCCGGTCACATTCGCTGGAATATAGGAATATGCTATTCGTCCACACAACAAAAACCATCCAAGGGGTAATTTAGTATGAGCCCATGCATAACTCTGAAGTTGAGTGGAGTTACATCTCAAAGGAGGTTGTAAACGCGTTAAATTTTCACATTTAGAAGTGCAATTTATAAATTTAACACAATGCCCAGCTGGAAGCATTCCTCGCACCTTGACTCTTAGCATCCCTCTCTCCTTAAATCTAGTTGTTTTTCCTAAACTATAAATGCTACGATAAGTTAATTTAATATCAAAACTTTGAAACATTGTATAATTCTTCATCAATTCCAATGGGGTTGGTACTCCTACCAAACAAGAACTATACATCCCTCCCACAGAATTCTCGGCTGAAATACAAAAGGAAGACATGTTGGTTACTTCTCGGGCTAAAAGTTCCCAGATATTTCGATTTCTATCCCATTTTGGTAACAAAAATTGAGAATCAATCTGACTGATCGTTATTATTAACAACAACACATTCCACATCTTCCCTCTCTCTCTGATTTAATTCTGTTCAATAATCAAACTGTTACACTAATTTAGCAGCATCTCCAGTATCTCATTGAACACGCCGCAAAGTTAACTTCAATGGTTCCTTAAATACAGATGTCCACAGTCCAGGTGGAATTTTCTTAATCCTCGTATAATGAATCCAAGAATCTATTCCTTCCAGTTTCACAGCAGTGTTTGTTGTTAACAGCACCTGGAAAGGTCCTTTCCACTTTTCTCCAAGAGGGTCGTCCTTCCACGTTCGCAAATAAACTTGATCCCCTGGATTAAATGAGTGTACTGGAAATTCAAGAGGTAAAGGTGTCTTCAAAAGGACATACTTATGCAAAGAATTCAACACCTTACTCAAAGATAAAAGATATTCAGTTAATACTTTTTCTCCTATTACATGCATTTGTTCTGATCCTCCTGTCAAATTAACACTATAAGGTTTTCCATATAAAATTTCAAATGGACTCACTTTTTCTTTAGCTCTAGGGGTCACCCTAATTCTCAACAAGGCAAGTGGTAAGGCTTCGATCCACTTCAATTGAGCTTCCTGACATATTTTAGAAATTTGTCTTTTCAATGTTTGATTCATCCTTTCCACCTGCCCACTAGATTGAGGTCTCCAAGGGGTATGGAGATCCCACTTAATCCCTAATGTCTTACTCATGTTTTTAACAACCTCTGCTACAAAATGTGGACCTCTGTCTGAGGATATTCCTAAAGGGACTCCAAACCTTGGAATTATTTCTTTCAACAAATGTTTTACAACCCCTTTTGCCTTGTTGGTTCGACACGGGAAAGCTTCCGGCCATCCAGAGAAGGTATCTACCAATATCAATAGATATCGGTATTGGTTACATCGTGGTAACTCTGAAAAATCTATTTGCCAATACTCACCGGAAGTTATGCCTCTTTTTACCTCTCCAGGAGGGGGTCGGATTTCTATTTTCGGATTGTTCCTAAGACAAATCTCACATTTATTACTCACACTTTTAGCAATCAATAACATTTTGGTTCCTATCGCCTATCGTCTTACTGATTCCACCATTGCCTCTGCTCCCATGTGTGTTTCAGCACGGGTTTTGACCATTAATTTCTTCATAATTTCAGGGGTTACTATACATTGTCCATGTGAAGTTATCCACCATCCTCGATCATTCTTCTTACAATGTAATAACATAGCTAATTTATTTTCTTTCTCATTATAATTTGGGGATTCCACCTGAATTTCTTTTGATGGAATTAAAACATAAATCATAGTATTTAATGCTACACGTTTAGCAGCCTCGTCTGCTTTTCGATTTCCTTGTATTACTTTTGAGTCCCCTTTTTGATGAGCTTTACAATGAATCACCGCAACTTCTTTAGGTTTCTGTACTGCTTCCAACAAATTCAAAATCTCGGTTCCGTATTTTATAGGGGTACCGCTAGCAGATAAAAGTCCTCGCTCCTTCCATATTGCTCCATGAGCATGCACAACTCCAAAAGCATATTTAGAATCTGTATAGATGTTAACTCTTTTACCTTTAGCCAAATTTAAGGCTTTTGTGAGGGCTATAATTTCTGCTTTCTGGGCGGATGTATTTGGAGGTAATGCTTTTACTTCTCGATCTTCAGTTAAAGTTACCACGGCATAACCAGCCCTCCTTTCTCCTTTTACAACAAAGCTGCTTCCATCAGTAAATAATTCTTCATCCGGAGTTTGGAGAGGGACATCTTTCAGATCTGGCCTGCTGGCATACACCTGTTCGATAACTTGTAAACAATCATGGTTAAGATCACTCTCTTTTTCACTTGGCATTAAAGAGGCAGGATTTAAAATTGTACTCACTTTCAAAATGATGTCGTCTTGTTCCACTAACAAAGCCTGATATTGTAACAAACGACTAGGGGTTAGCCAATGATGTCCTTTTTGTTCCAGTACTGCAAGTACCGCATGCGGGACGTGAACCGTTATTTTCTGTCCCAATGTCAATTTTCTAGCTTCTTGAATGATGAGAACTGTTGCCGCAACTGCCCGCAAGCAGCTAGGCCATCCTGAGCTTACTTTATCTAATTGTTTGGGAAAGTAAGCCACTGGTCTTTTCCAGTCTCCCAAAAGTTGAGTCAAAACCCCCATAGCTACATGTCTCTTCTCATGCACAAATAGCTCAAAGGGTTTGGTCAGATTTGGAAGTCCTAAAGCTGGAGTTTTCATTAAAGTCTGTTTAATGTCATCAAAACTTTTTCGGCACTCTGGAGTCCATTCTAACAATTCTTCAGGGCCTTTGGTTGCCTCATACAGTGGTTTTGCCATCAAACCATAATTTGGAATCCAAAGGCGACACCATCCAGCCATTCCTAAAAATCCTCTCAGCTCTCTTTTAGATTGAGGGGGTGCCATCCTGCAAATGGCTTCTTTTCCACCATTTCCCAATCTTCGCTGTCCTTGGGAAATCTCAAACCCCAAATAAATTACAGTTTGTTTTGCAATTTGTGCTTTCTTCTCTGACACCCTATACCCGGCCATTCCCAAAAAGTTTAGGAGGCTGACAGTCTTTTCTTTGCAGATTTCAATAGTATCTGCTCCCAATAGGATGTCATCAACATATTGAAGGAGGGTGATTTGATCTTCCTTACCGGACCACTGTTCCAGTTCCTTATTCAGAGCTGCTCCAAAGATGGTTGGGCTATTTTTAAACCCTTGTGGCAGCACGGTCCAGCAGAGCTGAGTCCTCCTCCCAGTCGACGGATCTTCCCATTCAAAAGCAAAAATCTTTTGGCTGTTTTCTTCCAGAGGTATACAAAAGAAAGCGTCTTTCAAATCTATAACAGAGAAATATGCATTTGATTCATTGATAGTTGTTAACAGCGTATATGGATTAGGGACTATTGGATGAATGTCCACCACTAACTGGTTTATTGCTCTTAAATCTTGGACCAGCCTATATCCTTGGTTATGCGGCTTTTTCACTGGAAGGACAGGAGTATTATAATCAGATTGACATTCTCTTAAAAGTCCGTATTTAAGAAAATTATTTATTATTGGTTCCAAACCTTTTCTGGCTTCTATACTAATAGGATACTGTTTCTTTCTTACCGGTCGAGCTCCTGTTTTCAATTCAACTTTTACCGGTTCCACATTTTTCGCTCTTCCTGGTTTCTCTGTTGCCCAAACAAAAGGGTAAACTGCATCTTTAAGCTCTTCTGGAATTTCTTCAGATTCATCTGTGTTTGTCTGTAATAAATAAACTTGGGCTTGCCAGGCATTAGCTTCAGGAAAATGAACTTGGATTCTTCCTTTTTTAAAGTTGATTTGTGCTCCCAATTTATTCAATAAATCCCGTCCTAAGAGAGGCATGGTGCATTCCGGTATATATAAAAATTCATGCATCAGTGTTTTTCCTCCAATTTTACATTTTAAAGGTTTCAAAAAAGGCCTTATCTCCTTCTTTCCCGTGACCCCAACAATAGATACATTAAATTTACTCATTGGTCCTTTACATGTATTTATAACAGAATATTTTGCTCCAGTATCTACTAAAAAATCGACTACTTCATCTCCCAGCTTTACTGGAACCAGGGGCTCAGCTGGGAAAATATCATTTTCTACCCCCGGTCCCCATCATTCAGAATCTCCTCCCATCATAAGTAAATCAGCTTCAGGTGGTATCTGCTGTGACTGAGTCACGACTGCTCCTTTGTTCTCTGGACACTCACTCTTCCAGTGTCCCTGTTTCTTGCATACAGCACATTGATTAAATCCTAATGGGGTATATTGTTTAAACATATCTCTACCTCCTCTGCCTTTTCCTCTCAAATACCCTCTACCTCTACCTCTCAAATATCTTCTGCCTCTTCCTCCAGCTGATCCTTGGGCATTTACAAAAGCAGCTGCTAAAATAGCAGCTTTTTGTTTCCTATCTTTTTTTTTTTCTTTTTCCTGATTTTTCTTTTCCTCCTCTTCCCTATTGTTATACACCTTATAAGCAATTTCAATTAGCTGTGATATAGTCATTCCTGTAATCCCATCCACTTTCTGCAATTTCTTTCGAATATCTGGAGCAGCTTGCCCTACAAACAAAGTAGTAAATATTGCTCTGTTCTCATCACTCTCAGGATGATCTAAGTCTGTCCATTTCCTAGCTGCCTCACATAATCGTTCATAAAAGGTGGATGGGTCCTCTGTTTTTCCCTGAATTATTTGAGTCAATTTCGCCAAATTCTTTGGGCGGGATATTCCATTCTTTACTCCATACAAAATTAATTGTTGATACCGTTTAATCATCAATTTCCCATCATTACTATTAGGATTCCAATTTGGGTCTTGAGTTGGCATAAAATGAGCGGGACCTTCTCTTGCATTTATTCTTTCATTTTCCATATTTGCTTTTTCTAATACTACCCTCTTTTCTTCAGGAGTAAACAAATTATTCAAAAGAATTTGAATATCTTTCCAATCTGGATTATGATTTTCAATAATTGTTCGAAAGGATCTATACACCTTTTCTGGATTCTCTCTGTATGATCCTGCTAACTCTTTCCAATTCATTAAATCAGAAGTTGTAAATGGTACTTTCACAAATACTGGCTCCCCCCTTGGGCCCACTGCCTGGCGAAGGGGTGCTAACAATACAGACCCTTGCTGGGTTCTAGTCCTGCCAGCTATCGGACTAAAAGTATTGCTTCCTCTTGCTTCGGTTTCAGAAGTTTCATTTTTACTTGGTGGTACTAACATTTGTGTATCCTCCTCCTCTTCTCCTAGTTTTAAACACCGTTTTCCTATGCTACATGCAGAACAACAATGCGCTTTTGGTTCCTTATTTTCCATCATCATCACCACATTAGAATCCGAATCTAAAAGCTTACATTTTTTCCGAATTTCATGATCATTTCTCAAAGAAAAAAACAAATCTACATAAGGTACCTCATCCCATTTTCCTTGTCTTCTACAAAATAACATTAACTGTAAAATAGTATTATATTGCAAGGTTCCCAATTCTGGCCATTTTTCCTCATCTTCCAATTTGTACATTGGCCACCATCTAGTCAATTAATTTATCCTTTCTCAAAGGATCACCCCCAAATTTTCCCCAGTGTTTAACGATGCATCCTAAGGGGGAACAAGGTGTTACTTTTGATGGTTGAGCTCCCATATCTTTACCAAAAAAGAACGTTCTTAACCACAACTTCATATACTCCAGTCGTCACTGTCAAACGCATATGAATATACCTCTTTACCTGTGGCCACAATTCCTTACCAAATGCATGCACAGTTTTATACTCCAGAACAATATCTCATTTACCTTAGCGTTGCACCGTTGAGTCGCTCACCTGCTCTGGTCGGGGAGAATACTCACGGAGTCCCCGATCAAAAGGTCGGTGCGCGCTGGAGTCCGGAGAGCAGAGTCTCCCCACCGAGAGCCGGCGAGTCGATCCGGGCAAGGCTTCACAGCAGTCCCACCTGGGTCGCCAAAAACTGTTGTCCGAAAAGCGGATTCGTGCCCGGCGTGCAAGTAACCAATTCCACACGCTCAGGAGAGATATTGTTTTATTCAGGCCTGGGTGCTCGGTGGACTTGCCACAAATCAAGCACACCTGGTCTAGTCACCTTTCTGTTTATATCCATGCTTCTCATACATAATTTAAATTTCCTTGTTACATATTCATTACATTTCCGAGAACTAATTATAATATTACATCATCTTAAACACATGCGCACTAAAGCCTTTAGGGTCTTCTTGGGGGTCTCGGGTGGTCTCTGGTGGTCGGCAGGGTAGTGAACTCTTCATGAGCTTATTTCCTCTTTTACCTTATAGGGTCGCAATTTGTCCCTAAGCCATGCTTGGACCACGTTTGTTTATAGTTTCCATAGCTCACTACCTCTAAGACACACAGCTTATAATTAATTACTACTCCACGCAATTACAAACACACACCTGTTAGTTATCTAACTTCTAAGCAACAAATCTGCATTGTTTAAAATTACAGAAGCGAGCAATATAGAATCCACAACAAACTATCTATCACCATAGTGTTCTTAAATTAAAACACATACATCTTGATCTCCTCCAATCAAACACCCACTCACTAGCTTCATCATTCTGGTTTCTTATTAACTGGTCTTTTAACCCAGTTCTGGGTGAGGGCTATACACAGGATGATACCACTTTAAAAATTAATGTTGATTAAGATTAACATTAACAGTTTTGCTCTTGGTTTATACTCCCATAACAGAGCCATGGACATCTCTGTGTTTAGAAGGGAGACGTTAAAAATGAACAAAAGGACATACTCAGAGAGGATTAAGACTATCACCACGGTGCTACAACCCCAGCCGCGAGGGCCTAACGTGGGGGCTAACACCGAGGGGTCTGAAATGGAGGGGTGAGAAGGGGTTGTCATGAGAAAGCCAAAAGCTCCACCAGATTTCACCCTCTCCTGTCTCTGCCTCCCACCCCCTCACCTCCTTCCTCTCAAACCCTACCAACCATCAGGCATGCAGAGAGCGTTGTATTTGAGGAAGGGGAGGTGCCCAAGGCCAGTTTCACCAGGCACGACACGGGTGGCCAGGTGCAGAGCGGACACTGGAACTCTCGCCCCTCAGAGCGGGCAGGACTGGAGATGGAGAGGCAGCTCAGAGCACACCCGGGGTGGGGAGCCTGAGCTACTAAAGAAAAGGCGGACGAGAAGAGAAGAGGAAAGGAAAAAAAACCCCAGGTCTTAACCTAGAAAGCGTGTAGACCAGTGGCTCCAAGAGGGAAATTACCAAGCGTTACGGCAAAGCAGTCACTCGGCGCTGTCTCTCTCTGCAGGCGTAACTGCCCTGCCTCCAGACTGCACCGTGACGCACGCTCAACCACATTCGGTAGGACCTTAAACGTTCTAACTAGTCATAAGGCCTCAAAGGGCAACGAAATCCCCTATGTACAACGCTGATTAAAGGACAAGAGGCCAATAAATAAATAAATAAAACCAACCTAACATAAAACACCATCATTCACAAATGACAAAGAAAAAAAACACAACAGCCTGAAGCCAGAAGAAGCCCTGCCCAACTAAAACACGGTACGATATAAATACAAACCACTTGCAAAGTCCACCCACATTAATCTGTACTTAACCCACAGGTAGAAAGATATTTGTTCTAGTCTCTTAAGTGGCGTGTCATCCAAGCTCTCCGGAGACTGCCACCCAACCAGTTTCCTGTCAAACCTACAGCCGAGAACAACATTTAATTACCATGTTTAATTGATCTTGTTAACTGTTAGGGTGGACAGCTTTGATCTCGCCTGCTGATAGCCAGTTTACTACTACAAAAGGAACTGGGACCTTGCATAATTGCCAAGCGTTCGATGTGCATTTTTTAATTCCTTCTATTTCTCAATCTCCCTTTCGGTTTGTGCTGCACTAACACTCCTGATAACAGGAACCGAAGCACATGCCCTCATTTATCGTATCATGTATCTGAACATGCAGGGGGAAAAAAAAGAAAGATGAGGAAAGGGAAATCGCCCCTCCTTCACCCAGAAATACGGAAAAAGGCCAGGAATTACCATAGTGAATCTGGCCTTGGCAACGTTAAGCGCAGCATCCAGCTGATGGCAGCCGGCACCAAACGCTTCAGAGGAAGGTGCAGGAATCACTTAAGCACGTGTGGGATCATCTGCTCCCCATCCCCCTTGAAAGCCTCATCTGACTCTCCACTCATTAGAGGCTGGTTTAAATTCCAGGACGGAATTTAGGTTTTGAGGAATTTCAGTGGCTTTCCACTGTGTTGTTTTATGTTTGTTAATAGGTTCACCCAAAAAAGTGCCTCTTCTGCAGAAGCTTCATATTAGCAGCTTAGGAGAGAAGCCCACAAGACCAAGATTACTAGCTCGCGCTCAACCAAGCTGAGACTGTGCCAATACTAATAGGAAGAGAAACTTCTGAGGACATTTTATTGTATCCTAAACTATCTAGGAACCTTCAAAATAAATCCTAATTAAAAACAACTAAATACAAGTATGTTTAATTCATTAACTACCTCTCCTAAACACCATTCTCCTGAACGATCAAGCCAATCTCATACGATCTACGGAAATAAATGTTCATAGGTGGCGTATAATAGGTTCCGAGCAATGTACAAAGCAGCTCTAAATTTCAGCCAAAGAGTGTCAACTGTTTTCAAAACAGCAAGCCAAACCCTCATCAAACTGAATTCAGCTGGAGCTTTGCCACGCAGCAGGACAGCGACTTGGCCCACCATGCCCATGGGAAATCTTTTTCTAACTCGGACTTTCTTCCTGCTTATTTCAAACGAAATCTCCTTTGGATCAGGTTGAATTTCCACAGATAATTAGTCTTGCACTAGCTAAATAAAACAAGAGTTATATTGCTTCTGAGCAGCAATCTGAATAATTACAACAGGGTAAAAGAGAAAATACCTTCTTTTTTTCCTAGGGGAACTTAGCAATTAACTGTTTAACATGGTTTGAACTTTGCCGCTGAATCTTCGTATTACACAGCAACAGAGAGAAGTACCATCGCATGCGGTCACTTGAAGCATCTGTAGAGTATCGTAGCCAAACTGTAGCTCCCAAATACTGTCAGAACAGAATTTTTCCCGTGACAGTCAGTCCCTTCTCACCAAAGCTTCCTCAACAGCACACCACGGTTTTGGTGGTTGTTTGTTTTTTTGTTGTTGTTGGGGTGGTGTTTTCATTGGTTTGGGGTTTTCTCCTAAACTTTTTTCTAACGAAGGTTTCTTCTTGTTATTACAAGATGACAGATATCTCGTACGCTCTTTCCTTACATCAGAAGCTATAGAAATCCCAGAACGTCAGCCAGCCCGTTCATCTCCTGCCTGCTGCTGGTACTGTCTCGAATAATGCTCACTTTTGGAGGCGAGGGGTGGAGGAGGGGTTTCCCTAGGAATAAGCTGAATAAAGCTTCCCGTTCGGCTAAAGCAGGAAATGTGCTCCAGTACTGCCTTACACACAAAGAGTGGAAAATACTTACTAAACAAAATAGCAGGAGATGAAGTGTAAACTGGATTGTCCTTACAACATGCAGACAAATAGAAAGCCATACTCTCCATCCCCCCAGCTCTCTTTCATTAAAGTGCTTTAACTTGAAAAAAATACATACATATGTATACACGTTCTGCATGAACATCAAATGATTATGCTGTGCCTTTAAAACCAAACACTGAAGGATTTTAAACAACAACAACGTTAATTAGGAGGTAGCATTTCCTCCCTGCCACAGGATCAGTTTCTTCTTGTCAGAATAGGAGGTACAACTGGCCAAACCCCATCCTACTACTGCAGAAACTGAACCAGAAGTTGTCATTAGGTTAACCCCTCCCAGCATTTCTCTCAAACAATCTCTTCAGAAAGACTAAAAATAAATAGCACAGAAGATAGAAGGGACAGCCTTCCAGGACGTCGAACCATTAGGATTCACAGAAAAGAACAGCAATATTAATTTTTGCATAAGTACCTGCAGATGGTAGAAGACAAATATCAATGGAAAAAATGTCCCTCTTCATGCCCTATAAAAACAATGACTGTTTAAGGCCTCAGAGTGTTTCCCAAGAGCTGGCCTTGTAATTCACGCAAGATTTCTCTGCTGCCATCCTGATGAGCTCTGATCACTTCAAAAAGGCACTTGTCCTCACCCACCGTGACGTTTAAGAACTGGAAGTGACGAAAACTACATCACCTAATGCTAGGTCACAGCTACAGATGCACGCTGCTAGAAGATGAAAAGCTGTTAGGCAAGTTCGATGGTGTAAACCGTATTACGGCAGCCGGATGCTGGAAACATATGACAAAACACCACGCAAAACAGCAACACACATAAGCTTAATGAAAACCTGATGAAAGACTGTATAAAAAAGTACCGAATCTAATTCATTCCCTAGACCTGGCTAGTGCAGTTAAACTAAGGTCACGAGTACTGCATACTGCACTTGAATTTTATAAACCACTTTGAGCCATTAGTGCCTCCCCCACCATAAGTTATAAACCAGTCATCGGCCCCATAGGGACATGTCTCATCCTATTTTGATGTCCCTTCTTATGGCACAACACCCTGCTCATCGTGCAAAGCTCAAATACATGTCAGGAAAGCATTTTACTGAATGGCCTTAAAATTATGCTTGTATTGAAATAGAGTCAGACACACAAGTTTCTCAGTTGGGGGACATAAACAGAGGCTTTTCTACCACTGTAAATGGAAAATTTGAGACAGCCAAACCAAACCAGAGAGAGCTGAACCATTCCAGTGAACCTCATCCTCAGCAGTGAACCCTGGAAAAAGCATCACTAAGATCACCTACAACTGAAAGCTACCTTCAATATCCTGAAGTACATGAAACTAAACTCTCTGAGCACCTGTGGCACACCAACACAAAAGCCTTGGAAAGCAGGCCTCCCAGTTGAAGGGCGTGCCAGAAATCCAGTCACTCTTGATAGCTGAGGAAGCTTCCCCCTAGTAAGGGTTGCAAAGACGTAGCACCCACTGCAATGCAGCACACCATTGACCAGTTTGCCACATCAGAAAGTTCCTTCACATGTGGTGCCATGAAAGGATGTACTTAAACTAATGCATTCACTACAGGACATCAAGAATATGTAACAGAAGAGAAACAGCAGAGATCATTCAAGACACATTTACCTACTAGTACTCCAGTCTAGGAGCATATGGATCCTGCACACACACAAGGACGCACCGTGCAGCCAGACAAGCAAGCACAGTCCATGACTGTAACAAAATGACTAACTGAAGACAAAGAGCTTTGTTCTGCCTGCTTTCCCTCCCTCACACCCCCACCCATGCTCAGTGAGAAACAAACACTAACAGACCCCTGTTATTTGAAGGATAATTTTACTTGGAAACAAAATGATGATAATACACAGAAGAAAAAACCCTCACATCTCCTCCTCGGGAGCTGCTCTGCCCAGCTATGCCCAGGCTTCTGCGAGCACCTCCCACCTTCCCACAGACTCTGACCTCTGCTACAGCCCCACAAAAGAAGTCAAGTCCTGACGCTTATCATCCACGAGGGGCCGGCCGCCAGCCGCATCGCTTCTAGGGACAACATGATACTCTGTGGGCGAAGGCCACGAGCCGTTCCATACGCTGAAAGACACGATGCCTTATGTCCCTGCTGCTTTCTTGAACAACGCTACAACTCCATAGACAGATGCATACAAGATGCTCACCTCAAGCCCTGCTAAATAGTCTCACAGTCGCTCCTAGCCAGAGATGATGTCAACAGCTTCTGCAATAGACAGCAAAACTGGTGGAAAAAAACAAGGTTCCATCTTCAATAAAGTCAAGAATGCCAAAACAATACAATGCACCTGGAATAAAATAAAAACCAAAACCATATTATGAACCAAAACCATACATCTTGCCACCTCTGAACACCCAATACAAATTGACCCACCTGGGAAAAAAAAAAAAAAAAAAGAAAAGCTGCATACGAGTCTCCTTTCTGCTCTAGATGCAGCTGAACCTTGCCTGGTCCTGAAGCCCTTAGCTTAAACAGACCCCTCTGCTTCCCTAAATCTCAAAACAAGACTACCCAAATAGCTTAGACAGCTCAAAAGCTGCAATCAACTGAAGCAACAGCAGACCACCGCCTCCAGAGAAGCCCAGCAGCAGAATGAGCTCCCTGAGGAGAGGCTGTAGCTCATCTCCCCCAGGCCCCGCCCACCGCCCTTCCCACAATCCCCTGGGAACGGGCGGGGCCAACCACCAGAGCCATCAAGGCAGCCAGAGGAGCAGCAGGCAGTTTTCTCACCTGCCTTCAGTTTACAGCATGCCAAGCACCAAACAGAGAAAGCCACCCTCACAGCAAACCACCATACCTGCTCTTTTGGAATCAATCCTAGACTCCTTAAGGTTGGAAAAGACCTCTAAGACCATCGAGTCCAACCGTCAACCCAACACCACCACGCCCACTAAACCACGTCCCTAAGCACCTCCTCTACACGTCTTTTAAATACTTCCAGGGTTGGTGACCCAACCACTTCCCTGGGCAGCCTGTTCCAAGGCCTGACCACTCTTCCAGTAAAGAAATTTTTCCTACAGTTGCAGCTATTGCATCAGCAATGGGACCAGGCAGGGA
The DNA here is from genome assembly GCF_964195595.1 of Calonectris borealis. Classification (NCBI taxonomy): domain Eukaryota; kingdom Metazoa; phylum Chordata; class Aves; order Procellariiformes; family Procellariidae; genus Calonectris; species Calonectris borealis. Next base: position 1,362,343 of record NW_027441455.1, on the reverse strand, counting down.
CTTCAACTTACTTTTTCTAGGGCGTAGATAGACAAAGATAGATGTCATCACAAGCGACGCAGGAACAGTAGATCATTCAACGCAACGAAAGTATCATGATTCAAAATGATGTGCTTTGGTTTCCTCTCAAAAACCCAAAATGCTATGGGGTCAGACTTCATTTCTAGGAACACCACGCATGCTACCTCACTTCTGACACAACTCTGTTCTGGGTAGGACTGAACGACAAAGCAGAATTAGATCCTGGAAGAATCCCTTCTCAGAAATATCTCTGGATGCAGAGCAAATTATTTGCTGTAAATCACCAACGATTCAGAGACACCCAGGAGCACCCCAAGACCCCCAGGAACACCCCATGGGGACCTAGAGACTCCCAGGAGCACCCCACGGGCCCCCAGAGATCCCCAGGAGCACCCCACAGGCACTCAGGAGACACAAGGACTGCCCACAATCCTCCAGGAGCACCCCAGGGGAACCCCAAGGCTACCCAGAGGCACCTAGAACACCCCAAGGCTCCCAGGAGCACAACAAGAACATCCAGCAGCACCCCAAGATGCCCACGAATATCCTGTGAGCACCTAGAGAAACCCAGGAGCGCCGCAAGACCCCCGGGAACACCCCAAGGGCACCCAGAGACCCCCAGGAGCACAACAAGAACATCCAGCAGCACCCCAAGATCCCCGGGGACACCCCGTGGGCACCCAGAGACCCCCAGGAGCCCCCCAAGAGCACCCAAAGAGCAACGCCAGAACACCAGGAGCACCCTGTGGGCACCCAGAGACACCCAGGAGCACCGCAAGACCCCCAGAACATCCTAGAGGCACCCAGAGACCCTCAGGAACACCCCAGGAGCACTCCAAGGGGACTCAGAGACACCTAGAAGACCCCAAGAGCCCAAGGAACAACCCATGGGCACTGAGAGGCCCCAGGAGCAAAAGAAGAACCCCCAGAAGCACAGCAAGACCACGAGGAGCACCCCAGCAGCACCATCAGGGCCTGGAACCAGCACCTGGAACCGGCACCTAGAACCGGCACCTAGAGCCCCAGGAGCATCCCAAGGCACCCAGCAACAACCCATGGGCACCTATAGATGCCCCGCAGCACCCCTAGACCGCCAAGACCACCCCAAGACTCCCAAGAGCAGCCTGCGGGCACCCAGAGGGACCCAGGAGCACCCCAAGACCCCCAGGAGCATACTGGGAGCACACAGAGACCCCCAGGAGCACCGCAAGAACGCCCACAAGCACCCCAAGACCCTCAGGAGCATCCTCTGGGCACCCAGAGACCCCCGCGAGCAGCCCCAGGAGCACCCCAAACGCAGCCCGTAGAGACCTCCCAGTCCTGGAGGCTGTTTTTTGATGGACCTTAACATACCTAATGCTTTCCGAGATGAGACTTGCCTGACGTTCAGCCCTCTACCTTGTGATGTGGAGGCCCGGACGGTTTACTCTGCATCTCCCACGACTTTGCTGTATCTCTCGTCAGCTGCACAGACACTCCAACAGCACAGACCTCAGCGACACCCAAATCCAACTGCAAAACCCACCTCAGTAAGGCTCGGGAACACACCTCCCTTTCCCAACCATCCCCTGGTCCCAAAAGTTTAGAAACCCCTTCTCTTCTCCTGAACTGCCAGCGAAGGAACCCCGCTCCTTCCTGACAGCTCCTGCCCTGGAGTTGCACCCCTCAAGCCCCTGTGTCGGCCGCTCCTCGGGAGCTGCTCTGCCCAGCTATGCCCAGGCTTCTGCGAGCACCTCCCACCTTCCATCTTCCCACAGACTCTGACCTCTGCTACAGCCCCACAAAAGAAGTCAAGTCCTGACGCTTATCATCCACGAGGGGCCGGCCGCCAGCCGCATCGCTTCTAGGGACAACATGATACTCTGTGGGCGAAGGCCACGAGCCGTTCCATACGCTGAAAGACACGATGCCTTATGTCCCTGCTGCTTTCTTGAACAACGCTACAACTCCATAGACAGATGCATACAAGATGCTCTCCTCAAGCCCTGCTAAATAGTCTCACAGTCGCTCCTAGCCAGAGATGATGTCAACAGCTTCTGCAATAGACAGCAAAACTGGTGGAAAAAAACAAGGTTCCATCTTCAATAAAGTCAAGAATGCCAAAACAATACAATGCACCTGGAATAAAATAAAAACCAAAACCAGATTATGAACCAAAACCATACATCTTGCCACCTCTGAACACCCAATACAAATTGACCCACCTGGGAAAAAAAAAAAAAAAAAAGAAAAGCTGCATACGAGTCTCCTTTCTGCTCTAGATGCAGCTGAACCTTGCCTGGTCCTGAAGCCCTTAGCTTAAACAGACCCCTCTGCTTCCCTAAATCTCAAAACAAGACTACCCAAATAGCTTAGACAGCTCAAAAGCTGCAATCAACTGAAGCAACAGCAGACCACCGCCTCCAGAGAAGCCCAGCAGCAGCATGAGCTCCCTGAGGAGAGGCTGTAGCTCATCTCCCCCAGGCCCCGCCCACCGCCCTTCCCACAATGCCCTGGGAACGGGCGGGGCCAACCACCAGAGCCATCAAGGCAGCCAGAGGAGCAGCAGGCAGTTTTCTCACCTGCCTTCAGTTTACAGCATGCCAAGCACCAAACAGAGAAAGCCACCCTCACAGCAAACCACCATACCTGCTCTTTTGGAATCAATCCTAGACTCCTTAAGGTTGGAAAAGACCTCTAAGACCATCGAGTCCAACCGTCAACCCAACACCACCACGCCCACTAAACCACGTCCCTAAGCACCTCCTCTACACGTCTTTTAAATACTTCCAGGGTTGGTGACCCAACCACTTCCCTGGGCAGCCTGTTCCAAGGCCTGACCACTCTTCCAGTAAAGAAGTTTTTCCTACAGTTGCAGCTATTGCATCAGCAATGGGACCAGGCAGGGACTTCAACTTACTTTTTCTAGGGCGTAGATAGACAAAGATAGATGTCATCACAAGCGACGCAGGAACAGTAGATCATTCAACGCAACGAAAGTATCATGATTCAAAATGATGTGCTTTGGTTTCCTCTCAAAAACCCAAAATGCTATGGGGTCAGACTTCATTTCTAGGAACACCACGCATGCTACCTCACTTCTGACACAACTCTGTTCTGGGTAGGACTGAACGACAAAGCAGAATTAGATCCTGGAAGAATCCCTTCTCAGAAATATCTCTGGATGCAGAGCAAATTATTTGCTGTAAATCACCAACGATTCAGAGACACCCAGGAGCACCCCAAGACCCCCAGGAACACCCCATGGGGACCTAGAGACTCCCAGGAGCACCCCACGGGCCCCCAGAGATCCCCAGGAGCACCCCACAGGCACTCAGGAGACACAAGGACTGCCCACAATCCTCCAGGAGCACCCCAGGGGAACCCCAAGGCTACCCAGAGGCACCTAGAACACCCCAAGGCTCCCAGGAGCACAACAAGAACATCCAGCAGCACCCCAAGATGCCCACGAATATCCTGTGAGCACCTAGAGAAACCCAGGAGCGCCGCAAGACCCCCGGGAACACCCCAAGGGCACCCAGAGACCCCCAGGAGCACAACAAGAACATCCAGCAGCACCCCAAGATCCCCGGGGACACCCCGTGGGCACCCAGAGACCCCCAGGAGCCCCCCAAGAGCACCCAAAGAGCAACACCAGAACACCAGGAGCACCCTGTGGGCACCCAGAGACACCCAGGAGCACCGCAAGACCCCCAGAACATCCTAGAGGCACCCAGAGACCCTCAGGAACACCCCAGGAGCACTCCAAGGGGACTCAGAGACACCTAGAAGACCCCAAGAGCCCAAGGAACAACCCATGGGCACTGAGAGGCCCCAGGAGCAAAAGAAGAACCCCCAGAAGCACAGCAAGACCACGAGGAGCACCCCAGCAGCACCATCAGGGCCTGGAACCAGCACCTGGAACCGGCACCTAGAACCGGCACCTAGAGCCCCAGGAGCATCCCAAGGCACCCAGCAACAACCCATGGGCACCTATAGATGCCCCGCAGCACCCCTAGACCGCCAAGACCACCCCAAGACTCCCAAGAGCAGCCTGCGGGCACCCAGAGGGACCCAGGAGCACCCCAAGACCCCCAGGAGCATACTGGGAGCACACAGAGACCCCCAGGAGCACCGCAAGAACGCCCACAAGCACCCCAAGACCCTCAGGAGCATCCTCTGGGCACCCAGAGACCCCCGCGAGCAGCCCCAGGAGCACCCCAAACGCAGCCCGTAGAGACCTCCCAGTCCTGGAGGCTGTTTTTTGATGGACCTTAACATACCTAATGCTTTCCGAGATGAGACTTGCCTGACGTTCAGCCCTCTACCTTGTGATGTGGAGGCCCGGACGGTTTACTCTGCATCTCCCACGACTTTGCTGTATCTCTCGTCAGCTGCACAGACACTCCAACAGAACAGACCTCAGCGACACCCAAATCCAAATGCAAAACCCGTCTCAGTAAGGCTCGGGAACACACCTCCCTTTCCCAACCATCCCCTGGTCCCAAAAGTTTAGAAACCCCTTCTCTTCTCCTGAACTGCCAGCGAAGGAACCCCGCTCCTTCCTGACAGCTCCTGCCCTGGAGTTGCAGCCCTCAAGCCCCTGTGTCGGCCGCTCCTCGGGAGCTGCTCTGCCCAGCTATGCCCAGGCTTCTGCGAGCACCTCCCACCTCCCACCTTCTCTGTAGAGACTCTGACCTCTGCTACAGCCCCACAAAAGAAGTCAAGTCCTGACGCTTCTCATCCACGAGGGGCCGGCCGCCAGCCGCATCGCTTCTAGGGACAACATGATACTCTGTGGGCGAAGGCCACGAGCCGTTCCATACGCTGAAAGACACGATGCCTTATGTCCCTGCTGCTTTCTTGAACAACGCTACAACTCCATAGACAGATGCGTACAAGATGCTCACCTCAACCCCTGCTAAATTAGTCTCACAGTCGCTCCTAGCCAGAGATGATGTCAACACCTTCTGCAATAGACAGCAAAACTGGTGGAAAAAAACAAGGTTCCATCTTCAATAAAGTCAGGAATTCCAAACCAATACAATGCACCTGGAATAAAATAAAAACCAAAACCAGATTAGGAACCAAAACCATACATCTTGCCACCTCTGAACACCCAATACAAATTGACCCACCTGGGAAAAAAAAAAAAAAAAGAGAAAAGCTGCATACGAGTCTCCTTTCTGCTCTAGATGCAGCTGAACCTTGCCTGGTCCTGAAGCCCTTAGCTTAAACAGACCCCTCTGCTTCCCTAAATCTCAAAACGAGACTACCCAAATAGCTTAGACAGCTCAAAAGCTGCAATCAACTGAAGCAACAGCAGACCACCGCCTCCAGAGAAGCCCAGCAGCAGAATGAGCTCCCTGAGGAGAGGCTGTAGCTCATCTCCCCCAGGCCCCGCCCACCGCCCTTCCCACAATCCCCTGGGAACGGGCGGGGCCAACCACCAGAGCCATCAAGGCAGCCAGAGGAGCAGCAGGCAGTTTTCTCACCTGCCTTCACTTTACAGCATGCCAAGCACCAAACAGAGAAAGCCACCCTCACAGCAAACCACCATACCTGCTCTTTTGGAATCAATCCTAGAATCCTTAAGGTTGGAAAAGACCCTAAGACCATCGAGTCCAACCATCAACCCAACACCACCACGCCCACTAAACCACGTCCCTAAGCACCTCCTCTACACGTCTTTTAAATACTTCCAGGGTTGGTGACCCAACCACTTCCCTGGGCAGCCTGTTCCAAGGCCTGACCACTCTTCCAGTAAAGAAGTTTTTCCTACAGTTGCAGCTATTGCATCAGCAATGGGACCAGGCAGGGACTTCAACTTACTTTTTCTAGGGCGTAGATAGACAAAGATAGATGTCATCACAAGCGACGCAGGAACAGTAGATCATTCAACGCAACGAAAATATCATGATTCAAAATGATGTGCTTTGGTTTCCTCTCAAAAACCCAAAATGCTATGGGGTCAGACTTCATTTCTAGGAACACCACGCATGCTACCTCACTTCTGACACAACTCTGTTCTGGGTAGGACTGAACGACAAAGCAGAATTAGATCCTGGAAGAATCCCTTCTCAGAAATATCTCTGGATGCAGAGCAAATTATTTGCTGTAAATCACCAACGATTCAGAGACACCCAGGAGCACCCCAAGACCCCCAGGAACACCCCATGGGGACCTAGAGACTCCCAGGAGCACCCCACGGGCCCCCAGAGATCCCCAGGAGCACCCCACAGGCACTCAGGAGACACAAGGACTGCCCACAATCCTCCAGGAGCACCCCAGGGGAACCCCAAGGCTACCCAGAGGCACCTAGAACACCCCAAGGCTCCCAGGAGCACAACAAGAACATCCAGCAGCACCCCAAGATGCCCACGAATATCCTGTGAGCACCTAGAGAAACCCAGGAGCGCCGCAAGACCCCCGGGAACACCCCAAGGGCACCCAGAGACCCCCAGGAGCACAACAAGAACATCCAGCAGCACCCCAAGATCCCCGGGGACACCCCGTGGGCACCCAGAGACCCCCAGGAGCCCCCCAAGAGCACCCAAAGAGCAACGCCAGAACACCAGGAGCACCCTGTGGGCACCCAGAGACACCCAGGAGCACCGCAAGACCCCCAGAACATCCTAGAGGCACCCAGAGACCCTCAGGAACACCCCAGGAGCACTCCAAGGGGACTCAGAGACACCTAGAAGACCCCAAGAGCCCAAGGAACAACCCATGGGCACTGAGAGGCCCCAGGAGCAAAAGAAGAACCCCCAGAAGCACAGCAAGACCACGAGGAGCACCCCAGCAGCACCATCAGGGCCTGGAACCAGCACCTGGAACCGGCACCTAGAACCGGCACCTAGAGCCCCAGGAGCATCCCAAGGCACCCAGCAACAACCCATGGGCACCTATAGATGCCCCGCAGCACCCCTAGACCGCCAAGACCACCCCAAGACTCCCAAGAGCAGCCTGCGGGCACCCAGAGGGACCCAGGAGCACCCCAAGACCCCCAGGAGCATACTGGGAGCACACAGAGACCCCCAGGAGCACCGCAAGAACGCCCACAAGCACCCCAAGACCCTCAGGAGCATCCTCTGGGCACCCAGAGACCCCTGCGAGCAGCCCCAGGAGCACCCCAAACGCAGCCCGTAGAGACCTCCCAGTCCTGGAGGCTGTTTTTTGATGGACCTTAACATACCTAATGCTTTCCGAGATGAGACTTGCCTGACGTTCAGCCCTCTACCTTGTGATGTGGAGGCCCGGACGGTTTACTCTGCATCTCCCACGACTTTGCTGTATCTCTCGTCAGCTGCACAGACACTCCAACAGAACAGACCTCAGCGACACCCAAATCCAAATGCAAAACCCGTCTCAGTAAGGCTCGGGAACACACCTCCCTTTCCCAACCATCCCCTGGTCCCAAAAGTTTAGAAACCCCTTCTCTTCTCCTGAACTGCCAGCGAAGGAACCCCGCTCCTTCCTGACAGCTCCTGCCCTGGAGTTGCAGCCCTCAAGCCCCTGTGTCGGCCGCTCCTCGGGAGCTGCTCTGCCCAGCTATGCCCAGGCTTCTGCGAGCACCTCCCACCTCCCACCTTCTCTGTAGAGACTCTGACCTCTGCTACAGCCCCACAAAAGAAGTCAAGTCCTGACGCTTCTCATCCACGAGGGGCCGGCCGCCAGCCGCATCGCTTCTAGGGACAACATGATACTCTGTGGGCGAAGGCCACGAGCCGTTCCATACGCTGAAAGACACGATGCCTTATGTCCCTGCTGCTTTCTTGAACAACGCTACAACTCCATAGACAGATGCGTACAAGATGCTCACCTCAAGCCCTGCTAAATAGTCTCACAGTCGCTCCTAGCCAGAGATGATGTCAACACCTTCTGCAATAGACAGCAAAACTGGTGGAAAAAAACAAGGTTCCATCTTCAATAAAGTCAGGAATTCCAAACCAATACAATGCACCTGGAATAAAATAAAAACCAAAACCAGATTATGAACCAAAACCATACATCTTGCCACCTCTGAACACCCAATACAAATTGACCCACCTGGAAAAAAAAAAAAAAAAAAGAGAAAAGCTGCATACGAGTCTCCTTTCTGCTCTAGATGCAGCTGAACCTTGCCTGGTCCTGAAGCCCTTAGCTTAAACAGACCCCTCTGCTTCCCTAAATCTCAAAACGAGACTACCCAAATAGCTTAGACAGCTCAAAAGCTGCAATCAACTGAAGCAACAGCAGACCACCGCCTCCAGAGAAGCCCAGCAGCAGAATGAGCTCCCTGAGGAGAGGCTGTAGCTCATCTCCCCCAGGCCCCGCCCACCGCCCTTCCCACAATCCCCTGGGAACGGGCGGGGCCAACCACCAGAGCCATCAAGGCAGCCAGAGGAGCAGCAGGCAGTTTTCTCACCTGCCTTCACTTTACAGCATGCCAAGCACCAAACAGAGAAAGCCACCCTCACAGCAAACCACCATACCTGCTCTTTTGGAATCAATCCTAGAATCCTTAAGGTTGGAAAAGACCCTAAGACCATCGAGTCCAACCGTCAACCCAACACCACCACGCCCACTAAACCACGTCCCTAAGCACCTCCTCTACACGTCTTTTAAATACTTCCAGGGTTGGTGACCCAACCACTTCCCTGGGCAGCCTGTTCCAAGGCCTGACCACTCTTTCAGTAAAGAAGTTTTTCCTACAGTTGCAGCTATTGCATCAGCAATGGGACCAGGCAGGGACTTCAACTTACTTTTTCTAGGGCGTAGATAGACAAAGATAGATGTCATCACAAGCGACGCAGGAACAGTAGATCATTCAACGCAACGAAAGTATCATGATCCAAAATGATGTGCTTTGGTTTCCTCTCAAAAACCCAAAATGCTATGGGGTCAGACTTCATTGCTAGGAACACCACGCATGCTACCTCACTTCTGACACAACTCTGTTCTGGGTAGGACTGAACGACAAAGCAGAATCAGATCCTGGAAGAATCCCTTCTCAGAAATATCTCTGGATGCAGAGCAAATTATTTGCTGTAAATCACCAACGATTCAGAGACACCCAGGAGCACCCCAAGACCCCCAGGAACACCCCATGGGGACCTAGAGACTCCCAGGAGCACCCCACGGGCCCCCAGAGATCCCCAGGAGCACCCCACAGGCACTCAGGAGACACAAGGACTGCCCACAATCCTCCAGGAGCACCCCAGGGGAACCCCAAGGCTACCCAGAGGCACCTAGAACACCCCAAGGCTCCCAGGAGCACAACAAGAACATCCAGCAGCACCCCAAGATGCCCACGAATATCCTGTGAGCACCTAGAGAAACCCAGGAGCGCCGCAAGACCCCCGGGAACACCCCAAGGGCACCCAGAGACCCCCAGGAGCACAACAAGAACATCCAGCAGCACCCCAAGATCCCCGGGGACACCCCGTGGGCACCCAGAGACCCCCAGGAGCCCCCCAAGAGCACCCAAAGAGCAACGCAAGAACACCAGGAGCACCCTGTGGGCACCCAGAGACACCCAGGAGCACCCCAAGACCCCCAGAACATCCTAGAGGCACCCAGAGACCCTCAGGAACACCCCAGGAGCACTCCAAGGGGACTCAGAGACACCTAGAAGACCCCAAGAGCCCAAGGAACAACCCATGGGCACTGAGAGGCCCCAGGAGCAAAAGAAGAACCCCCAGAAGCACAGCAAGACCACGAGGAGCACCCCAGCAGCACCATCAGGGCCTGGAACCAGCACCTGGAACCGGCACCTAGAACCGGCACCTAGAGCCCCAGGAGCATCCCAAGGCACCCAGCAACAACCCATGGGCACCTATAGATGCCCCGCAGCACCCCTAGACCGCCAAGACCACCCCAAGACTCCCAAGAGCAGCCTGCGGGCACCCAGAGGGACCCAGGAGCACCCCAAGACCCCCAGGAGCATACTGGGAGCACACAGAGACCCCCAGGAGCACCGCAAGAACGCCCACAAGCACCCCAAGACCCTCAGGAGCATCCTCTGGGCACCCAGAGACCCCCGCGAGCAGCCCCAGGAGCACCCCAAACGCAGCCCGTAGAGACCTCCCAGTCCTGGAGGCTGTTTTTTGATGGACCTTAACATACCTAATGCTTTCCGAGATGAGACTTGCCTGACGTTCAGCCCTCTACCTTGTGATGTGGAGGCCCGGACGGTTTACTCTGCATCTCCCACGACTTTGCTGTATCTCTCGTCAGCTGCACAGACACTCCAACAGAACAGACCTCAGCGACACCCAAATCCAAATGCAAAACCCGTCTCAGTAAGGCTCGGGAACACACCTCCCTTTCCCAACCATCCCCTGGTCCCAAAAGTTTAGAAACCCCTTCTCTTCTCCTGAACTGCCAGCGAAGGAACCCCGCTCCTTCCTGACAGCTCCTGCCCTGGAGTTGCAGCCCTCAAGCCCCTGTGTCGGCCGCTCCTCGGGAGCTGCTCTGCCCAGCTATGCCCAGGCTTCTGCGAGCACCTCCCACCTTCCCACAGACTCTGACCTCTGCTACAGCCCCACAAAAGAAGTGAAGTCCTGACGCTTATCATCCACGAGGGGCCGGCCGCCAGCCGCATCGCTTCTAGGGACAACATGATACTCTGTGGGCGAAGGCCACGAGCCGTTCCATACGCTGAAAGACACGATGCCTTATGTCCCTGCTGCTTTCTTGAACAACGCTACAACTCCATAGACAGATGCGTACAAGATGCTCACCTCAAGCCCTGCTAAATAGTCTCACAGTCGCTCCTAGCCAGAGATGATGTCAACAGCTTCTGCAATAGACAGCAAAACTGGTGGAAAAAAACAAGGTTCCATCTTCAATGAAGTCAGGAATTCCAAAACAATACAATGCACCTGGAATAAAATAAAAACCAAAACCAGATTATGAACCAAAACCATACATCTTGCCACCTCTGAACACCCAATACAAATTGACCCACCTGGAAAAAAAAAAAAAAAAGAAAAGCTGCATACGAGTCTCCTTTCTGCTCTAGATGCAGCTGAACCTTGCCTGGTCCTGAAGCCCTTAGCTTAAACAGACCCCTCTGCTTCCCTAAATCTCAAAACAAGACTACCCAAATAGCTTAGACAGCTCAAAAGCTGCAATCAACTGAAGCAACAGCAGACCACCGCCTCCAGAGAAGCCCAGCAGCAGAATGAGCTCCCTGAGGAGAGGCTGTAGCTCATCTGCCCCAGGCCCCGCCCACCGCCCTTCCCACAATCCCCTGGGAACGGGCGGGGCCAACCACCAGAGCCATCAAGGCAGCCAGAGGAGCAGCAGGCAGTTTTCTCACCTGCCTTCAGTTTACAGCATGCCAAGCACCAAACAGAGAAAGCCACCCTCACAGCAAACCACCATACCTGCTCTTTTGGAATCAATCCTAGACTCCTTAAGGTTGGAAAAGACCTCTAAGACCATCGAGTCCAACCGTCAACCCAACACCACCACGCCCACTAAACCACGTCCCTAAGCACCTCCTCTACACCTCTTTTAAATACTTCCAGGGTTGGTGACCCAACCACTTCCCTGGGCAGCCTGTTCCAAGGCCTGACCACTCTTTCAGTAAAGAAATTTTTCCTACAGTTGCAGCTATTGCATCAGCAATGGGACCAGGCAGGGACTTCAACTTACTTTTTCTAGGGCGTAGATAGACAAAGATAGATGTCATCACAAGCGACGCAGGAACAGTAGATCATTCAACGCAACGAAAATATCATGATTCAAAACGATGTGCTTTGGTTTCCTCTCAAAAACCCAAAATGCTATGGGGTCAGACTTCATTGCTAGGAACACCACGCATGCTACCTCACTTCTGACACAACTCTGTTCTGGGTAGGACTGAACAACAAAGCAGAATCAGATCCTGGAAGAATCCCTTCTCAGAAATATCTCTGGATGCAGAGCAAATTATTTGATGTAAATCACCAAGGATTCAGAGACACCCCGGAGCACCCCAAGACCCCCAGGAACACCCCATGGGGACCTAGAGACTCCCAGGAGCACCCACGGGCCCCCAGAGATCCCCAGGAGCACCCCACAGGCACTCAGGAGACACAAGGACTGCCCACAATCCTCCAGGAGCACCCCAGGGGAACCCCAAGGCTACCCAGAGGCACCTAGAACACCCCAAGGCTCCCAGGAGCACAACAAGAACATCCAGCAGCACCCCAAGATGCCCACGAGTGTCCTGTGAGCACCTAGAGAAACCCAGGAGCGCCGCAAGACCCCCGGGAACACCCCAAGGGCACCCAGAGACCCCCAGGAGCACAACAAGAACACCCAGCAGCACCCCAAGATCCCCGGGGACACCCCGTGGGCACCCAGAGACCCCCAGGAGCACAACAAGAGCACCCGAAGAGCAACGCAAGAACACCAGGAGCACCCTGTGGGCACCCAGAGACACCCAGGAGCACCCCAAGACCCCCAGAACATCCTAGAGGCACCCAGAGACCCTCAGGAACACCCCAGGAGCACTCCAAGGGGACTCGGAGACACCTAGAAGACCCCAAGACCCAAGGAACAACCCACGGGCACTGAGAGACCACAGGAGCAAAAGAAGAACCCCCAGAAGCACAGCAAGACCACGAGGAGCGCCCCAGCAGCACCACCGGCACCTAGAACCGGCACCTAGAACCGGCACCTAGAACCGGCACCTAGAACCGGCACCTAGAACCGGCACCTAGAACCGGCACCTCGAACCGGCACCTCGAACCGGCACCTCGAACCGGCACCTCGAACCGGCACCTCGAACCGGCACCTCGAACCGGCACCTCGAACCGGCACCTCGAACCGGCACCTAGAACCGGCACCTAGAACCGGCACCTAGAACCGGCACCTAGAAGCCCAGGAGCATCCCAAGGCACCCAGCAACAACCCATGGGCACCTATAGATGCCCCGCAGCACCCCTAGACCGCCAAGACCACCCCAAGACTCCCAAGAGCATCCTGCGGGCACCCAGAGGGCACCAGGACCACCCCAAGACCCCCAGGAGCATACTGGGAGCACACAGAGACCCCCAGGAGCACCGCAAGAACGCCCACAAGCACCCCAAGACCCTCAGGAGCATCCTCTGGGCACCCAGAGACCCCCGGCAGCAGCCCCAGGAGCACCCCAAACGCAGCCCGTAGAGACCTCCCAGTCCTGGAGGCTATTTTTTGATGGACCTTAACATACCTAATGCTTTCCGACATGAGACTTGCCTGACGTTCAGCCCTCTACCTTGTGATGTGGAGGCCCGGACGGTTTACTCTGCATCTCCCACGACTTTGCTGTATCTCCCGTCAGCTGCACAGACACTCCAACAGAACAGACCTCAGCGACACCCAAATCCAACTGCAAAACCCATCTCAGTAAGGCTCGGGAACACACCTCCCTTTCCCAACCATCCCCTGGTCCCAAAAGTTTAGAAACCCCTTCTCTTCTCCTGAACTGTCAGCGAAGGAACCCCGCTCCTTCCTGACAGCTCCTGCCCTGGAGTTGCAGCCCTCAAGCCCCTGTGTCGGCCGCTCCTCGGGAGCTGCTCTGCCCAGCTATGCCCAGGCTTCTGCGAGCACCTCCCACCTTCCCACAGACTCTGACCTCTGCTACAGCCCCACAAAAGAAGTCAAGTCCTGACGCTTATCATCCACGAGGGGCCGGCCGCCAGCCGCATCGCTTCTAGGGACAACATGATACTCTGTGGGCGAAGGCCACGAGCCGTTCCATACGCTGAAAGACACGATGCCTTATGTCCCTGCTGCTTTCTTGAACAACGCTACAACTCCATAGACAGATGCGTACAAGATGCTCACCTCAAGCCCTGCTAAATAGTCTCACAGTCGCTCCTAGCCAGAGATGATGTCAACAGCTTCTGCAATAGACAGCAAAACTGGTGGAAAAAAACAAGGTTCCATCTTCAATGAAGTCAGGAATTCCAAAACAATACAATGCACCTGGAATAAAATAAAAACCAAAACCAGATTATGAACCAAAACCATACATCTTGCCACCTCTGAACACCCAATACAAATTGACCCACCTGGAAAAAAAAAAAAAAAGAAAAGCTGCATACGAGTCTCCTTTCTGCTCTAGATGCAGCTGAACCTTGCCTGGTCCTGAAGCCCTTAGCTTAAACAGACCCCTCTGCTTCCCTAAATCTCAAAACAAGACTACCCAAATAGCTTAGACAGCTCAAAAGCTGCAATCAACTGAAGCAACAGCAGACCACCGCCTCCAGAGAAGCCCAGCAGCAGAATGAGCTCCCTGAGGAGAGGCTGTAGCTCATCTCCCCCAGGCCCCGCCCACCGCCCTTCCCACAATCCCCTGGGAACGGGCGGGGCCAACCACCAGAGCCATCAAGGCAGCCAGAGGAGCAGCAGGCAGTTTTCTCACCTGCCTTCAGTTTACAGCATGCCAAGCACCAAACAGAGAAAGCCACCCTCACAGCAAACCACCATACCTGCTCTTTTGGAATCAATCCTAGACTCCTTAAGGTTGGAGAAGACCTCTAAGACCATCGAGTCCAACCGTCAACCCAACACCACCACGCCCACTAAACCACGTCCCTAAGCACCTCCTCTACACCTCTTTTAAATACTTCCAGGGTTGGTGACCCAACCACTTCCCTGGGCAGCCTGTTCCAAGGCCTGACCACTCTTTCAGTAAAGAAATTTTTCCTACAGTTGCAGCTATTGCATCAGCAATGGGACCAGGCAGGGACTTCAACTTACTTTTTCTAGGGCGTAGATAGACAAAGATAGATGTCATCACAAGCGACGCAGGAACAGTAGATCATTCAACGCAACGAAAATATCATGATTCAAAACGATGTGCTTTGGTTTCCTCTCAAAAACCCAAAATGCTATGGGGTCAGACTTCATTGCTAGGAACACCACGCATGCTACCTCACTTCTGACACAACTCCGTTCTGGGTAGGACTGAACAACAAAGCAGAATCAGATCCTGGAAGAATCCCTTCTCAGAAATATCTCTGGATGCAGAGCAAATTATTTGCTGTAAATCACCAACGATTCAGAGACACCCAGGAGCACCCCAAGACCCCCAGGAACACCCCATGGGGACCTAGAGGCTCCCAGGAGCACCCCATGGGCCCCCAGAGATCCCCAGGAGCACCCCACAGGCACTCAGGAGACACAAGGACTGCCCACAATCCTCCAGGAGCACCCCAGGGGAAACCCAAGGCTACCCAGAGGCACCTAGAACACCCCAAGGCTCCCAGGAGCACAACAAGAACATCCAGCAGCACCCCAAGATGCCCACGAGTATCCTGTGAGCACCTAGAGAAACCCAGGAGCGCCGCAAGACCCCCGCGAACACCCCAAGGGCACCCAGAGACCCCCAGGAGCACAACAAGAACATCCAGCAGCACCCCAAGATCCCCGGGGACACCCCGTGGCCACCCAGAGACCCCCAGGAGCCCCCCAAGAGCACCCAAAGAGCAACGCAAGAACACCAGGAGCACCCTGTGGGCACCCAGAGACACCCAGGAGCACCCCAAGACCCCCAGAACATCCTAGAGGCACCCAGAGACCCTCAGGAACACCCCAGGAGCACTCCAAGGGGACTCGGAGACACCTAGAAGACCCCAAGACCCAAGGAACAACCCACAGGCACTGAGAGACCCCAGGAGCAAAAGAAGAACCCCCAGAAGCACACCAAGACCACGAGGAGCGCCCCAGCAGCACCACCGGCACCTAGAACCGGCACCTAGAACCGGCACCTAGAACCGGCACCTAGAACCGGCACCTAGAACCGGCACCTAGAACCGGCACCTAGAACCCCAGGAGCGTCCCAAGGCACCCAGCAACAACCCATGGGCACCTATAGATGCCCCGCAGCACCCCTAGACCGCCAAGACCACCCCAAGACTCCCAAGAGCATCCTGCGGGCACCCAGAGGGCACCAGGAGCACCCCAAGACCCCCAGGAGCATACTGGGAGCACACAGAGACCCCCAGGAGCACCGCAAGAACGCCCAGAAGCACCCCAAGACCCTCAGGAGCATCCTCTGGGCACCCAGAGACCCCCGCGAGCAGCCCCAGGAGCACCCCAAACGCAGCCCGTAGAGACCTCCCAGTCCTGGAGGCTATTTTTTGATGGACCTTAACATACCTAATGCTTTCCGAGATGAGACTTGCCTGACGTTCAGCCCTCTACCTTGTGATGTGGAGGCCCGCACGGTTTCCTCTGCATCTTCCACGACTTTGCTGTATCTCTCGTCAGCTGCACAGACACTCCAACAGAACAGACCTCAGCGACACCCAAATCCAACTGCAAAACCCACCTCAGTAAGGCTCGGGAACACACCTCCCTTTCCCAACCATCCCCTGGTCCCAAAAGTTTAGAAACCCCTTCTCTTCTCCTGAACTGCCAGCGAAGGAACCCCGCTCCTTCCTGACAGCTCCTGCCCTGGAGTTGCAGCCCTCAAGCCCCTGTGTCGGCCGCTCCTCGGGAGCTGCTCTGCCCAGCTATGCCCAGGCTTCTGCGAGCACCTCCCACCTTCCCACAGACTCTGACCTCTGCTACAGCCCCACAAAAGAAGTCAAGTCCTGACGCTTATCATCCACGAGGGGCCGGCCGCCAGCCGCATCGCTTCTAGGGACAACATGATACTCTGTGGGCGAAGGCCACGAGCCGTTCCATACGCTGAAAGACACGATGCCTTATGTCCCTGCTGCTTTCTTGAACAACGCTACAACTCCATAGACAGATGCGTACAAGATGCTCACCTCAAGCCCTGCTAAATAGTCTCACAGTCGCTCCTAGGCAGAGATGATGTCAACAGCTTCTGCAACGGACAGCAAAACTGGTGGAAAAAAACAAGGTTCCATCTTCAATAAAGTCAGGAATTCCAAAACAAAACAATGCACCTGGAATAAAATAAAAACCAAAACCAGATTATGAACCAAAACCATACATCTTGCCACTTCTGAACACCCAATACAAATTGACCCACCTGGAAAAAAAAGAAAAAAAGAAAAGCTGCATACGAGTCTCCTTTCTGCTCTAGATGCAGCTGAACCTTGCCTGGTCCTGAAGCCCTTAGCTTAAACAGACCCCTCTGCTTCCCTAAATCTCAAAACGAGACTACCCAAATAGCTTAGACAGCTCAAAAGCTGCAATCAACTGAAGCAACAGCAGACCACCGCCTCCAGAGAAGCCCAGCAGCAGAATGAGCTCCCTGAGGAGAGGCTGTAGCTCATCTCCCCCAGGCCCCGCCCACCACCCTTCCCACAATCCCCTGGGAACGGGCGGGGCCAACCACCAGAGCCATCAAGGCAGCCAGAGGAGCAGCAGGCAGTTTTCTCACCTGCCTTCACTTTACAGCATGCCAAGCACCAAACAGAGAAAGCCACCCTCACAGCAAACCACCATACCTGCTCTTTTGGAATCAATCCTAGACTCCTTAAGGTTGGAGAAGACCTCTAAGACCATCGAGTCCAACCGTCAACCCAACACCACCACGCCCACTAAACCACGTCCCTAAGCACCTCCTCTACACCTCTTTTAAATACTTCCAGGGTTGGTGACCCAACCACTTCCCTGGGCAGCCTGTTCCAAGGCCTGACCACTCTTTCAGTAAAGAAATTTTTCCTACAGTTGCAGCTATTGCATCAGCAATGGGACCAGGCAGGGACTTCAACTTACTTTTTCTAGGGCGTAGATAGACAAAGATAGATGTCATCACAAGCGACGCAGGAACAGTAGATCATTCAACGCAACGAAAATATCATGATTCAAAATGATGTGCTTTGGTTTCCTCTCAAAAACCCAAAATGCTATGGGGTCAGACTTCATTGCTAGGAACACCACGCATGCTACCTCACTTCTGACACAACTCCGTTCTGGGTAGGACTGAACAACAAAGCAGAATCAGATCCTGGAAGAATCCCTTCTCAGAAATATCTCTGGATGCAGAGCAAATTATTTGCTGTAAATCACCAAGGATTCAGAGACACCCAGGAGCACCCCAAGACCCCCAGGAACACCCCATGGGGACCTAGAGGCTCCCAGGAGCACCCCATGGGCCCCCAGAGATCCCCAGGAGCACCCCACAGGCACTCAGGAGACACAAGGACTGCCCACAATCCTCCAGGAGCACCCCAGGGGAACCCCAAGGCTACCCAGAGGCACCTAGAACACCCCAAGGCTCCCAGGAGCACAACAAGAACATCCAGCAGCACCCCAAGATGCCCACGAGTATCCTGTGAGCACCTAGAGAAACCCAGGAGCGCCGCAAGACCCCCGCGAACACCCCAAGGGCACCCAGAGACCCCCAGGAGCACAACAAGAACATCCAGCAGCACCCCAAGATCCCCGGGGACACCCCGTGGGCACCCAGAGACCCCCAGGAGCCCCGCAAGAGCACCCGAAGAGCAACGCAAGAACACCAGGAGCACCCTGTGGGCACCCAGAGACACCCAGGAGCACCCCAAGACCCCCAGAACATCCTAGAGGCACCCAGAGACCCTCAGGAACACCCCAGGAGCACTCCAAGGGGACTCGGAGACACCTAGAAGACCCCAAGACCCAAGGAACAACCCACGGGCACTGAGAGACCCCAGGAGCAAAAGAAGAACCCCCAGAAGCACACCAAGACCACGAGGAGCGCCCCAGCAGCACCACCGGCACCTCGAACCGGCACCTCGAACCGGCACCTCGAACCGGCACCTCGAACCGGCACCTCGAACCCCAGGAGCGTCCCAAGGCACCCAGCAACAACCCATGGGCACCTATAGATGCCCCGCAGCACCCCTAGACCGCCAAGACCACCCCAAGACTCCCAAGAGCATCCTGCGGGCACCCAGAGGGCACCAGGACCACCCCAAGACCCCCAGGAGCATACTGGGAGCACACAGAGACCCTCAGGAGCACCGCAAGAACGCCCAGAAGCACCCCAAGACCCTCAGGAGCATCCTCTGGGCACCCAGAGACCCCCGCGAGCAGCCCCAGGAGCACCCCAAACGCAGCCCGTAGAGACCTCCCAGTCCTGGAGGCTATTTTTTGATGGACCTTAACATACCTAATGCTTTCCGACATGAGACTTGCCTGACGTTCAGCCCTCTACCTTGTGATGTGGAGGCCCGCACGGTTTCCTCTGCATCTTCCACGACTTTGCTGTATCTCTCGTCAGCTGCACAGACACTCCAACAGAACAGACCTCAGCGACACCCAAATCCAACTGCAAAACCCACCTCAGTAAGGCTCGGGAACACACCTCCCTTTCCCAACCATCCCCTGGTCCCAAAAGTTTAGAAACCCCTTCTCTTCTCCTGAACTGCCAGCGAAGGAACCCCGCTCCTTCCTGACAGCTCCTGCCCTGGAGTTGCACCCCTCAAGCCCCTGTGTCGGCCGCTCCTCGGGAGCTGCTCTGCCCAGCTATGCCCAGGCTTCTGCGAGCACCTCCCACCTTCCCACAGACTCTGACCTCTGCTACAGCCCCACAAAAGAAGTCAAGTCCTGACGCTTATCATCCACGAGGGGCCGGCCGCCAGCCGCATCGCTTCTAGGGACAACATGATACTCTGTGGGCGAAGGCCACGAGCCGTTCCATACGCTGAAAGACACGATGCCTTATGTCCCTGCTGCTTTCTTGAACAACGCTACAACTCCATAGACAGATGCGTACAAGATGCTCACCTCAAGCCCTGCTAAATAGTCTCACAGTCGCTCCTAGGCAGAGATGATGTCAACAGCTTCTGCAATAGACAGCAAAACTGGTGGAAAAAAACAAGGTTCCATCTTCAATAAAGTCAGGAATTCCAAAACAAAACAATGCACCTGGAATAAAATAAAAACCAAAACCAGATTATGAACCAAAACCATACATCTTGCCACTTCTGAACACCCAATACAAATTGACCCACCTGGAAAAAAAAGAAAAAAAGAAAAGCTGCATACGAGTCTCCTTTCTGCTCTAGATGCAGCTGAACCTTGCCTGGTCCTGAAGCCCTTAGCTTAAACAGACCCCTCTGCTTCCCTAAATCTCAAAACAAGACTACCCAAATAGCTTAGACAGCTCAAAAGCTGCAATCAACTGAAGCAACAGCAGACCACCGCCTCCAGAGAAGCCCAGCAGCAGAATGAGCTCCCTGAGGAGAGGCTGTAGCTCATCTCCCCCAGGCCCCGCCCACCACCCTTCCCACAATCCCCTGGGAACGGGCGGGGCCAACCACCAGAGCCATCAAGGCAGCCAGAGGAGCAGCAGGCAGTTTTCTCACCTGCCTTCAGTTTACAGCATGCCAAGCACCAAACAGAGAAAGCCACCCTCACAGCAAACCACCATACCTGCTCTTTTGGAATCAATCCTAGACTCCTTAAGGTTGGAAAAGACCTCTAAGACCATCGAGTCCAACCGTCAACCCAACACCACCACGCCCACTAAACCACATCCCTAAGCACCTCCTCTACACCTCTTTTAAATACTTCCAGGGTTGGTGACCCAACCACTTCCCTGGGCAGCCTGTTCCAAGGCCTGACCACTCTTTCAGTAAAGAAATTTTTCCTACAGTTGCAGCTATTGCATCAGCAATGGGACCAGGCAGGGACTTCAACTTACTTTTTCTAGGGCGTAGATAGACAAAGATAGATGTCATCACAAGCGACGCAGGAACAGTAGATCATTCAACGCAACGAAAATATCATGATTCAAAACGATGTGCTTTGGTTTCCTCTCAAAAACCCAAAATGCTATGGGGTCAGACTTCATTGCTAGGAACACCACGCATGCTACCTCACTTCTGACACAACTCCGTTCTGGGTAGGACTGAACAACAAAGCAGAATCAGATCCTGGAAGAATCCCTTCTCAGAAATATCTCTGGATGCAGAGCAAATTATTTGCTGTAAATCACCAAGGATTCAGAGACACCCAGGAGCACCCCAAGACCCCCAGGAACACCCCATGGGGACCTAGAGGCTCCCAGGAGCACCCCACGGGCCCCCAGAGATCCCCAGGAGCACCCCACAGGCACTCAGGAGACACAAGGACTGCCCACAATCCTCCAGGAGCACCCCAGGGGAACCCCAAGGCTACCCAGAGGCACCTAGAACACCCCAAGGCTCCCAGGAGCACAACAAGAACATCCAGCAGCACCCCAAGATGCCCACGAGTATCCTGTGAGCACCTAGAGAAACCCAGGAGCGCCGCAAGACCCCCGCGAACACCCCAAGGGCACCCAGAGACCCCCAGGAGCACAACAAGAACATCCAGCAGCACCCCAAGATCCCCGGGGACACCCCGTGGGCACCCAGAGACCCCCAGGAGCCCCCCAAGAGCACCCGAAGAGCAACGCAAGAACACCAGGAGCACCCTGTGGGCACCCAGAGACACCCAGGAGCACCCCAAGACCCCCAGAACATCCTAGAGGCACCCAGAGACCCTCAGGAACACCCCAGGAGCACTCCAAGGGGACTCGGAGACACCTAGAAGACCCCAAGACCCAAGGAACAACCCACAGGCACTGAGAGACCCCAGGAGCAAAAGAAGAACCCCCAGAAGCACACCAAGACCACGAGGAGCGCCCCAGCAGCACCACCGGCACCTAGAACCGGCACCTAGAACCGGCACCTAGAACCGGCACCTAGAACCGGCACCTAGAACCCCAGGACCGTCCCAAGGCACCCAGCAACAACCCATGGGCACCTATAGATGCCCCGCAGCACCCCTAGACCGCCAAGACCACCCCAAGACTCCCAAGAGCATCCTGCGGGCACCCAGAGGGCACCAGGACCACCCCAAGACCCCCAGGAGCATACTGGGAGCACACAGAGACCCCCAGGAGCACCGCAAGAACGCCCACAAGCACCCCAAGACCCTCAGGAGCATCCTCTGGGCACCCAGAGACCCCCGCGAGCAGCCCCAGGAGCACCCCAAACGCAGCCCGTAGAGACCTCCCAGTCCTGGAGGCTATTTTTTGATGGACCTTAACATACCTAATGCTTTCCGAGATGAGACTTGCCTGACGTTCAGCCCTCTACCTTGTGATGTGGAGGCCCGCACGGTTTCCTCTGCATCTCCCACGACTTTGCTGTATCTCTCGTCAGCTGCACAGACACTCCAACAGAACAGACCTCAGCGACACCCAAATCCAACTGCAAAACCCACCTCAGTAAGGCTCGGGAACACACCTCCCTTTCCCAACCATCCCCTGGTCCCAAAAGTTTAGAAACCCCTTCTCTTCTCCTGAACTGCCAGCGAAGGAACCCCGCTCCTTCCTGACAGCTCCTGCCCTGGAGTTGCAGCCCTCAAGCCCCTGTGTCGGCCGCTCCTCGGGAGCTGCTCTGCCCAGCTATGCCCAGGCTTCTGCGAGCACCTCCCACCTTCCCACAGACTCTGACCTCTGCTACAGCCCCACAAAAGAAGTCAAGTCCTGACGCTTATCATCCACGAGGGGCCGGCCGCCAGCCGCATCGCTTCTAGGGACAACATGATACTCTGTGGGCGAAGGCCACGAGCCGTTCCATACGCTGAAAGACACGATGCCTTATGTCCCTGCTGCTTTCTTGAACAACGCTACAACTCCATAGACAGATGCGTACAAGATGCTCACCTCAAGCCCTGCTAAATAGTCTCACAGTCGCTCCTAGGCAGAGATGATGTCAACAGCTTCTGCAATAGACAGCAAAACTGGTGGAAAAAAACAAGGTTCCATCTTCAATAAAGTCAGGAATTCCAAAACAAAACAATGCACCTGGAATAAAATAAAAACCAAAACCAGATTATGAACCAAAACCATACATCTTGCCACTTCTGAACACCCAATACAAATTGACCCACCTGGAAAAAAAAGAAAAAAAGAAAAGCTGCATACGAGTCTCCTTTCTGCTCTAGATGCAGCTGAACCTTGCCTGGTCCTGAAGCCCTTAGCTTAAACAGACCCCTCTGCTTCCCTAAATCTCAAAACAAGACTACCCAAATAGCTTAGACAGCTCAAAAGCTGCAATCAACTGAAGCAACAGCAGACCACCGCCTCCAGAGAAGCCCAGCAGCAGAATGAGCTCCCTGAGGAGAGGCTGTAGCTCATCTCCCCCAGGCCCCGCCCACCACCCTTCCCACAATCCCCTGGGAACGGGCGGGGCCAACCACCAGAGCCATCAAGGCAGCCAGAGGAGCAGCAGGCAGTTTTCTCACCTGCCTTCAGTTTACAGCATGCCAAGCACCAAACAGAGAAAGCCACCCTCACAGCAAACCACCATACCTGCTCTTTTGGAATCAATCCTAGACTCCTTAAGGTTGGAGAAGACCTCTAAGACCATTGAGTCCAAGCGTCAACCCAACACCACCACGCCCACTAAACCACGTCCCTAAGCACCTCCTCTACACCTCTTTTAAATACTTCCAGGGTTGGTGACCCAACCACTTCCCTGGGCAGCCTGTTCCAAGGCCTGACCACTCTTTCAGTAAAGAAATTTTTCCTACAGTTGCAGCTATTGCATCAGCAATGGGACCAGGCAGGGACTTCAACTTACTTTTTCTAGGGCGTAGATAGACAAAGATAGATGTCATCACAAGCGACGCAGGAACAGTAGATCATTCAACGCAACGAAAATATCATGATTCAAAACGATGTGCTTTGGTTTCCTCTCAAAAACCCAAAATGCTATGGGGTCAGACTTCATTGCTAGGAACACCACGCATGCTACCTCACTTCTGACACAACTCCGTTCTGGGTAGGACTGAACAACAAAGCAGAATCAGATCCTGGAAGAATCCCTTCTCAGAAATATCTCTGGATGCAGAGCAAATTATTTGCTGTAAATCACCAAGGATTCAGAGACACCCAGGAGCACCCCAAGACCCCCAGGAACACCCCATGGGGACCTAGAGGCTCCCAGGAGCACCCCACGGGCCCCCAGAGATCCCCAGGAGCACCCCACAGGCACTCAGGAGACACAAGGACTGCCCACAATCCTCCAGGAGCACCCCAGGGGAACCCCAAGGCTACCCAGAGGCACCTAGAACACCCCAAGGCTCCCAGGAGCACAACAAGAACATCCAGCAGCACCCCAAGATGCCCACGAGTATCCTGTGAGCACCTAGAGAAACCCAGGAGCGCCGCAAGACCCCCGCGAACACCCCAAGGGCACCCAGAGACCCCCAGGAGCACAACAAGAACATCCAGCAGCACCCCAAGATCCCCGGGGACACCCCGTGGGCACCCAGAGACCCCCAGGAGCCCCCCAAGAGCACCCGAAGAGCAACGCAAGAACACCAGGAGCACCCTGTGGGCACCCAGAGACACCCAGGAGCACCCCAAGACCCCCAGAACATCCTAGAGGCACCCAGAGACCCTCAGGAACACCCCAGGAGCACTCCAAGGGGACTCGGAGACACCTAGAAGACCCCAAGACCCAAGGAACAACCCACGGGCACTGAGAGACCCCAGGAGCAAAAGAAGAACCCCCAGAAGCACACCAAGACCACGAGGAGCGCCCCAGCAGCACCACCGGCACCTAGAACCGGCACCTAGAACCGGCACCTAGAACCGGCACCTAGAACCGGCACCTAGAACCGGCACCTAGAACCCCAGGACCATCCCAAGGCACCCAGCAACAACCCATGGGCACCTATAGATGCCCCGCAGCACCCCTAGACCGCCAAGACCACCCCAAGACTCCCAAGAGCATCCTGCGGGCACCCAGAGGGCACCAGGACCACCCCAAGACCCCCAGGAGCATACTGGGAGCACACAGAGACCCCCAGGAGCACCGCAAGAACGCCCAGAAGCACCCCAAGACCCTCAGGAGCATCCTCTGGGCACCCAGAGACCCCCGCGAGCAGCCCCAGGAGCACCCCAAACGCAGCCCGTAGAGACCTCCCAGTCCTGGAGGCTATTTTTTGATGGACCTTAACATACCTAATGCTTTCCGAGATGAGACTTGCCTGACGTTCAGCCCTCTACCTTGTGATGTGGAGGCCCGCACGGTTTCCTCTGCATCTCCCACGACTTTGCTGTATCTCTCGTCAGCTGCACAGACACTCCAACAGAACAGACCTCAGCGACACCCAAATCCAACTGCAAAACCCACCTCAGTAAGGCTCGGGAACACACCTCCCTTTCCCAACCATCCCCTGGTCCCAAAAGTTTAGAAACCCCTTCTCTTCTCCTGAACTGCCAGCGAAGGAACCCCGCTCCTTCCTGACAGCTCCTGCCCTGGAGTTGCAGCCCTCAAGCCCCTGTGTCGGCCGCTCCTCGGGAGCTGCTCTGCCCAGCTATGCCCAGGCTTCTGCGAGCACCTCCCACCTTCCCACAGACTCTGACCTCTGCTACAGCCCCACAAAAGAAGTCAAGTCCTGACGCTTATCATCCACGAGGGGCCGGCCGCCAGCCGCATCGCTTCTAGGGACAACATGATACTCTGTGGGCGAAGGCCACGAGCCGTTCCATACGCTGAAAGACACGATGCCTTATGTCCCTGCTGCTTTCTTGAACAACGCTACAACTCCATAGACAGATGCGTACAAGATGCTCACCTCAAGCCCTGCTAAATAGTCTCACAGTCGCTCCTAGGCAGAGATGATGTCAACAGCTTCTGCAATAGACAGCAAAACTGGTGGAAAAAAACAAGGTTCCATCTTCAATAAAGTCAGGAATTCCAAAACAAAACAATGCACCTGGAATAAAATAAAAACCAAAACCAGATTATGAACCAAAACCATACATCTTGCCACTTCTGAACACCCAATACAAATTGACCCACCTGGAAAAAAAAGAAAAAAAGAAAAGCTGCATACGAGTCTCCTTTCTGCTCTAGATGCAGCTGAACCTTGCCTGGTCCTGAAGCCCTTAGCTTAAACAGACCCCTCTGCTTCCCTAAATCTCAAAACAAGACTACCCAAATAGCTTAGACAGCTCAAAAGCTGCAATCAACTGAAGCAACAGCAGACCACCGCCTCCAGAGAAGCCCAGCAGCAGAATGAGCTCCCTGAGGAGAGGCTGTAGCTCATCTCCCCCAGGCCCCGCCCACCACCCTTCCCACAATCCCCTGGGAACGGGCGGGGCCAACCACCAGAGCCATCAAGGCAGCCAGAGGAGCAGCAGGCAGTTTTCTCACCTGCCTTCAGTTTACAGCATGCCAAGCACCAAACAGAGAAAGCCACCCTCACAGCAAACCACCATACCTGCTCTTTTGGAATCAATCCTAGACTCCTTAAGGTTGGAAAAGACCTCTAAGACCATCGAGTCCAACCGTCAACCCAACACCACCACGCCCACTAAACCACATCCCTAAGCACCTCCTCTACACCTCTTTTAAATACTTCCAGGGTTGGTGACCCAACCACTTCCCTGGGCAGCCTGTTCCAAGGCCTGACCACTCTTTCAGTAAAGAAATTTTTCCTACAGTTGCAGCTATTGCATCAGCAATGGGACCAGGCAGGGACTTCAACTTACTTTTTCTAGGGCGTAGATAGACAAAGATAGATGTCATCACAAGCGACGCAGGAACAGTAGATCATTCAACGCAACGAAAATATCATGATTCAAAACGATGTGCTTTGGTTTCCTCTCAAAAAGCCAAAATGCTATGGGGTCAGACTTCATTGCTAGGAACACCACGCATGCTACCTCACTTCTGACACAACTCCGTTCTGGGTAGGACTGAACAACAAAGCAGAATCAGATCCTGGAAGAATCCCTTCTCAGAAATATCTCTGGATGCAGAGCAAATTATTTGCTGTAAATTACCAAGGATTCAGAGACACCCAGGAGCACCCCAAGACCCCCAGGAACACCCCATGGGGACCTAGAGGCTCCCAGGAGCACCCCACGGGCCCCCAGAGATCCCCAGGAGCACCCCACAGGCACTCAGGAGACACAAGGACTGCCCACAATCCTCCAGGAGCACCCCAGGGGAACCCCAAGGCTACCCAGAGGCACCTAGAACACCCCAAGGCTCCCAGGAGCACAACAAGAACATCCAGCAGCACCCCAAGATGCCCACGAGTATCCTGTGAGCACCTAGAGAAACCCAGGAGCGCCGCAAGACCCCCGCGAACACCCCAAGGGCACCCAGAGACCCCCAGGAGCACAACAAGAACATCCAGCAGCACCCCAAGATCCCCGGGGACACCCCGTGGCCACACAGAGACCCCCAGGAGCCCCCCAAGAGCACCCAAAGAGCAACGCAAGAACACCAGGAGCACCCTGTGGGCACCCAGAGACACCCAGGAGCACCCCAAGACCCCCAGAACATCCTAGAGGCACCCAGAGACCCTCAGGAACACCCCAGGAGCACTCCAAGGGGACTCGGAGACACCTAGAAGACCCCAAGACCCAAGGAACAACCCACGGGCACTGAGAGACCCCAGGAGCAAAAGAAGAACCCCCAGAAGCACACCAAGACCACGAGGAGCGCCCCAGCAGCACCACCGGCACCTAGAACCGGCACCTCGAACCGGCACCTCGAACCGGCACCTCGAACCGGCACCTCGAACCGGCACCTCGAACCGGCACCTCGAAACCCAGGAGCATCCCAAGGCACCCAGCAACAACCCATGGGCACCTATAGATGCCCCGCAGCACCCCTAGACCGCCAAGACCACCCCAAGACTCCCAAGAGCATCCTGCGGGCACCCAGAGGGCACCAGGACCACCCCAAGACCCCCAGGAGCATACTGGGAGCACACAGAGACCCCCAGGAGCACCGCAAGAACGCCCAGAAGCACCCCAAGACCCTCAGGAGCATCCTCTGGGCACCCAGAGACCCCCGCGAGCAGCCCCAGGAGCACCCCAAACGCAGCCCGTAGAGACCTCCCAGTCCTGGAGGCTATTTTTTGATGGACCTTAACATACCTAATGCTTTCCGAGATGAGACTTGCCTGACGTTCAGCCCTCTACCTTGTGATGTGGAGGCCCGCACGGTTTCCTCTGCATCTCCCACAACTTTGCTGTATCTCTCGTCAGCTGCACAGACACTCCAACAGAACAGACCTCAGCGACACCCAAATCCAACTGCAAAACCCACCTCAGTAAGGCTCGGGAACACACCTCCCTTTCCCAACCATCCCCTGGTCCCAAAAGTTTAGAAACCCCTTCTCTTCTCCTGAACTGCCAGCGAAGGAACCCCGCTCCTTCCTGACAGCTCCTGCCCTGGAGTTGCAGCCCTCAAGCCCCTGTGTCGGCCGCTCCTCGGGAGCTGCTCTGCCCAGCTATGCCCAGGCTTCTGCGAGCACCTCCCACCTTCCCACAGACTCTGACCTCTGCTACAGCCCCACAAAAGAAGTCAAGTCCTGACGCTTATCATCCACGAGGGGCCGGCCGCCAGCCGCATCGCTTCTAGGGACAACATGATACTCTGTGGGCGAAGGCCACGAGCCGTTCCATACGCTGAAAGACACGATGCCTTATGTCCCTGCTGCTTTCTTGAACAACGCTACAACTCCATAGACAGATGCGTACAAGATGCTCACCTCAAGCCCTGCTAAATAGTCTCACAGTCGCTCCTAGGCAGAGATGATGTCAACAGCTTCTGCAATAGACAGCAAAACTGGTGGAAAAAAACAAGGTTCCATCTTCAATAAAGTCAGGAATTCCAAAACAAAACAATGCACCTGGAATAAAATAAAAACCAAAACCAGATTATGAACCAAAACCATACATCTTGCCACTTCTGAACACCCAATACAAATTGACCCACCTGGAAAAAAAAGAAAAAAAGAAAAGCTGCATACGAGTCTCCTTTCTGCTCTAGATGCAGCTGAACCTTGCCTGGTCCTGAAGCCCTTAGCTTAAACAGACCCCTCTGCTTCCCTAAATCTCAAAACGAGACTACCCAAATAGCTTAGACAGCTCAAAAGCTGCAATCAACTGAAGCAACAGCAGACCACCGCCTCCAGAGAAGCCCAGCAGCAGAATGAGCTCCCTGAGGAGAGGCTGTAGCTCATCTCCCCCAGGCCCCGCCCACCACCCTTCCCACAATCCCCTGGGAACGGGCGGGGCCAACCACCAGAGCCATCAAGGCAGCCAGAGGAGCAGCAGGCAGTTTTCTCACCTGCCTTCAGTTTACAGCATGCCAAGCACCAAACAGAGAAAGCCACCCTCACAGCAAACCACCATACCTGCTCTTTTGGAATCAATCCTAGACTCCTTAAGGTTGGAGAAGACCTCTAAGACCATCGAGTCCAAGCGTCAACCCAACACCACCACGCCCACTAAACCACGTCCCTAAGCACCTCCTCTACACCTCTTTTAAATACTTCCAGGGTTGGTGACCCAACCACTTCCCTGGGCAGCCTGTTCCAAGGCCTGACCACTCTTTCAGTAAAGAAATTTTTCCTACAGTTGCAGCTATTGCATCAGCAATGGGACCAGGCAGGGACTTCAACTTACTTTTTCTAGGGCGTAGATAGACAAAGATAGATGTCATCACAAGCGACGCAGGAACAGTAGATCATTCAACGCAACGAAAATATCATGATTCAAAATGATGTGCTTTGGTTTCCTCTCAAAAACCCAAAATGCTATGGGGTCAGACTTCATTGCTAGGAACACCACGCATGCTACCTCACTTCTGACACAACTCCGTTCTGGGTAGGACTGAACAACAAAGCAGAATCAGATCCTGGAAGAATCCCTTCTCAGAAATATCTCTGGATGCAGAGCAAATTATTTGCTGTAAATCACCAAGGATTCAGAGACACCCAGGAGCACCCCAAGACCCCCAGGAACACCCCATGGGGACCTAGAGGCTCCCAGGAGCACCCCACGGGCCCCCAGAGATCCCCAGGAGCACCCCACAGGCACTCAGGAGACACAAGGACTGCCCACAATCCTCCAGGAGCACCCCAGGGGAACCCCAAGGCTACCCAGAGGCACCTAGAACACCCCAAGGCTCCCAGGAGCACAACAAGAACATCCAGCAGCACCCCAAGATGCCCACGAGTATCCTGTGAGCACCTAGAGAAACCCAGGAGCGCCGCAAGACCCCCGGGAACACCCCAAGGGCACCCAGAGACCCCCAGGAGCACAACAAGAACATCCAGCAGCACCCCAAGATCCCCGGGGACACCCCGTGGCCACACAGAGACCCCCAGGAGCACAACAAGAGCACCCGAAGAGCAACGCAAGAACACCAGGAGCACCCTGTGGGCACCCAGAGACACCCAGGAGCACCCCAAGACCCCCAGAACATCCTAGAGGCACCCAGAGACCCTCAGGAACACCCCAGGAGCACTCCAAGGGGACTCGGAGACACCTAGAAGACCCCAAGACCCAAGGAACAACCCACGGGCACTGAGAGACCCCAGGAGCAAAAGAAGAACCCCCAGAAGCACAGCAAGACCACGAGGAGCGCCCCAGCAGCACCACCGGCACCTAGAACCGGCACCGAGAACCGGCACCTAGAACCCCAGGAGCGTCCCAAGGCACCCAGCAACAACCCATGGGCACCTATAGATGCCCCGCAGCACCCCTAGACCGCCAAGACCACCCCAAGACTCCCAAGAGCATCCTGCGGGCACCCAGAGGGCCCCAGGAGCACCCCAAGACCCCCAGGAGCATACTGGGAGCACACAGAGACCCCCAGGAGCACCGCAAGAACGCCCAGAAGCACCCCAAGACCCTCAGGAGCATCCTCTGGGCACCCAGAGACCCCCGCGAGCAGCCCCAGGAGCACCCCAAACGCAGCCCGTAGAGACCTCCCAGTCCTGGAGGCTATTTTTTGATGGACCTTAACATACCTAATGCTTTCCGACATGAGACTTGCCTGACGTTCAGCCCTCTACCTTGTGATGTGGAGGCCCGCACGGTTTCCTCTGCATCTCCCACGACTTTGCTGTATCTCTCGTCGCTGCACAGACACTCCAACAGAACAGACCTCAGCGACACCCAAATCCAACTGCAAAACCCACCTCAGTAAGGCTCGGGAACACACCTCCCTTTCCCAACCATCCCCTGGTCCCAAAAGTTTAGAAACCCCTTCTCTTCTCCTGAACTGCCAGCGAAGGAACCCCGCTCCTTCCTGACAGCTCCTGCCCTGGATTTGCACCCCTCAAGCCCCTCTGTCGGCCGCTCCTCGGGAGCTGCTCTGCCCAGCTATGCCCAGGCTTCTGCGAGCACCTCCCACCTTCCCACAGACTCTGACCTCTGCTACAGCCCCACAAAAGAAGTCAAGTCCTGACGCTTATCATCCACGAGGGGCCGGCCGCCAGCCGCATCGCTTCTAGGGACAACATGATACTCTGTGGGCGAAGGCCACGAGCCGTTCCATACGCTGAAAGACACCATGCCTTATGTCCCTGCTGCTTTCTTGAACAACGCTACAACTCCATAGACAGATGCGTACAAGATGCTCACCTCAAGCCCTGCTAAATAGTCTCACAGTCGCTCCTAGGCAGAGATGATGTCAACAGCTTCTGCAATAGACAGCAAAACTGGTGGAAAAAAACAAGGTTCCATCTTCAATAAAGTCAGGAATTCCAAAACAAAACAATGCACCTGGAATAAAATAAAAACCAAAACCAGATTATGAACCAAAACCATACATCTTGCCACTTCTGAACACCCAATACAAATTGACCCACCTGGAAAAAAAAGAAAAAAAGAAAAGCTGCATACGAGTCTCCTTTCTGCTCTAGATGCAGCTGAACCTTGCCTGGTCCTGAAGCCCTTAGCTTAAACAGACCCCTCTGCTTCCCTAAATCTCAAAACAAGACTACCCAAATAGCTTAGACAGCTCAAAAGCTGCAATCAACTGAAGCAACAGCAGACCACCACCTCCAGAGAAGCCCAGCAGCAGAATGAGCTCCCTGAGGAGAGGCTGTAGCTCATCTCCCCCAGGCCCCGCCCACCACCCTTCCCACAATCCCCTGGGAACGGGCGGGGCCAACCACCAGAGCCATCAAGGCAGCCAGAGGAGCAGCAGGCAGTTTTCTCACCTGCCTTCAGTTTACAGCATGCCAAGCACCAAACAGAGAAAGCCACCCTCACAGCAAACCACCATACCTGCTCTTTTGGAATCAATCCTAGACTCCTTAAGGTTGGAAAAGACCTCTAAGACCATCGAGTCCAACCGTCAACCCAACACCACCACGCCCACTAAACCACGTCCCTAAGCACCTCCTCTACACGTCTTTTAAATACTTCCAGGGTTGGTGACCCAACCACTTCCCTGGGCAGCCTGTTCCAAGGCCTGACCACTCTTTCAGTAAAGAAGTTTTTCCTACAGTTGCAGCTATTGCATCAGCAATGGGACCAGGCAGGGACTTCAACTTACTTTTTCTAGGGCGTAGATAGACAAAGATAGATGTCATCACAAGCGACGCAGGAACAGTAGATCATTCAACGCAACGAAAATATCATGATTCAAAACGATGTGCTTTGGTTTCCTCTCAAAAAGCCAAAATGCTATGGGGTCAGACTTCATTGCTAGGAACACCACGCATGCTACCTCACTTCTGACACAACTCCGTTCTGGGTAGGACTGAACAACAAAGCAGAATCAGATCCTGGAAGAATCCCTTCTCAGAAATATCTCTGGATGCAGAGCAAATTATTTGCTGTAAATCACCAAGGATTCAGAGACACCCAGGAGCACCCCAAGACCCCCAGGAACACCCCATGGGGACCTAGAGGCTCCCAGGAGCACCCCACGGGCCCCCAGAGATCCCCAGGAGCACCCCACAGGCACTCAGGAGACACAAGGACTGCCCACAATCCTCCAGGAGCACCCCAGGGGAACCCCAAGGCTACCCAGAGGCACCTAGAAAACCCCAAGGCTCCCAGGAGCACAACAAGAACATCCAGCAGCACCCCAAGATGCCCACGAGTATCCTGTGAGCACCTAGAGAAACCCAGGAGCGCCGCAAGACCCCCGCGAACACCCCAAGGGCACCCAGAGACCCCCAGGAGCACAACAAGAACATCCAGCAGCACCCCAAGATCCCCGGGGACACCCCGTGGGCACCCAGAGACCCCCAGGAGCCCCCCAAGAGCACCCGAAGAGCAACGCAAGAACACCAGGAGCACCCTGTGGGCACCCAGAGACACCCAGGAGCACCCCAAGACCCCCAGAACATCCTAGAGGCACCCAGAGACCCTCAGGAACACCCCAGGAGCACTCCAAGGGGACTCGGAGACACCTAGAAGACCCCAAGACCCAAGGAACAACCCACGGGCACTGAGAGACCCCAGGAGCAAAAGAAGAACCCCCAGAAGCACACCAAGACCACGAGGAGCGCCCCAGCAGCACCACCGGCACCTCGAACCGGCACCTCGAACCGGCACCTCGAACCGGCACCTCGAACCCCAGAAGCGTCCCAAGGCACCCAGCAACAACCCATGGGCACCTATAGATGCCCCGCAGCACCCCTAGACCGCCAAGACCACCCCAAGACTCCCAAGAGCATCCTGCGGGCACCCAGAGGGCACCAGGACCACCCCAAGACCCCCAGGAGCATACTGGGAGCACACAGAGACCCCCAGGAGCACCGCAAGAACGCCCACAAGCACCCCAAGACCCTCAGGAGCATCCTCTAGGCACCCAGAGACCCCCGCGAGCAGCCCCAGGAGCACCCCAAACACAGCCCGTAGAGACCTCCCAGTCCTGGAGGCTATTTTTTGATGGACCTTAACATACCTAATGCTTTCCAAGATGAGACTTGCCTGACGTTCAGCCCTCTACCTTGTGATGTGGAGGCCCGCACGGTTTCCTCTGCATCTCCCACGACTTTGCTGTATCTCTCGTCAGCTGCACAGACACTCCAACAGAACAGACCTCAGCGACACCCAAATCCAACTGCAAAACCCACCTCAGTAAGGCTCGGGAACACACCTCCCTTTCCCAACCATCCCCTGGTCCCAAAAGTTTAGAAACCCCTTCTCTTCTCCTGAACTGCCAGCGAAGGAACCCCGCTCCTTCCTGACAGCTCCTGCCCTGGAGTTGCAGCCCTCAAGCCCCTGTGTCAGCCGCTCCTCGGGAGCTGCACTGCCCAGCTATGCCCAGGCTTCTGCGAGCACCTCCCACCTTCCCACAGACTCTGACCTCTGCTACAGCCCCACAAAAGAAGTCAAGTCCTGACGCTTATCATCCACGAGGGGCCGGCCGCCAGCCGCATCGCTTCTAGGGACAACATGATACTCTGTGGGCGAAGGCCACGAGCCGTTCCATACGCTGAAAGACACGATGCCTTATGTCCCTGCTGCTTTCTTGAACAACGCTACAACTCCATAGACAGATGCGTACAAGATGCTCACCTCAAGCCCTGCTAAATAGTCTCACAGTCGCTCCTAGGCAGAGATGATGTCAACAGCTTCTGCAATAGACAGCAAAACTGGTGGAAAAAAACAAGGTTCCATCTTCAATAAAGTCAGGAATTCC
The DNA here is from genome assembly GCF_964195595.1 of Calonectris borealis. NCBI lineage: Eukaryota > Metazoa > Chordata > Aves > Procellariiformes > Procellariidae > Calonectris > Calonectris borealis. The sequence goes on along the minus strand of NW_027441455.1, from coordinate 1,328,015 downwards.
AAAACAAAACAATGCACCTGGAATAAAATAAAAACCAAAACCAGATTATGAACCAAAACCATACATCTTGCCACTTCTGAACACCCAATACAAATTGACCCACCTGGAAAAAAAAGAAAAAAAGAAAAGCTGCATACGAGTCTCCTTTCTGCTCTAGATGCAGCTGAACCTTGCCTGGTCCTGAAGCCCTTAGCTTAAACAGACCCCTCTGCTTCCCTAAATCTCAAAACAAGACTACCCAAATAGCTTAGACAGCTCAAAAGCTGCAATCAACTGAAGCAACAGCAGACCACCGCCTCCAGAGAAGCCCAGCAGCAGCATGAGCTCCCTGAGGAGAGGCTGTAGCTCATCTCCCCCAGGCCCCGCCCACCACCCTTCCCACAATCCCCTGGGAACGGGCGGGGCCAACCACCAGAGGCATCAAGGCAGCCAGAGGAGCAGCAGGCAGTTTTCTCACCTGCCTTCAGTTTACAGCATGCCAAGCACCAAACAGAGAAAGCCACCCTCACAGCAAACCACCATACCTGCTCTTTTGGAATCAATCCTAGACTCCTTAAGGTTGGAGAAGACCTCTAAGACCATCGAGTCCAACCGTCAACCCAACACCACCACGCCCACTAAACCACGTCCCTAAGCACCTCCTCTACACCTCTTTTAAATACTTCCAGGGTTGGTGACCCAACCACTTCCCTGGGCAGCCTGTTCCAAGGCCTGACCACTCTTTCAGTAAAGAAATTTTTCCTACAGTTGCAGCTATTGCATCAGCAATGGGACCAGGCAGGGACTTCAACTTACTTTTTCTAGGGCGTAGATAGACAAAGATAGATGTCATCACAAGCGACGCAGGAACAGTAGATCATTCAACGCAACGAAAATATCATGATTCAAAATGATGTGCTTTGGTTTCCTCTCAAAACCCCAAAATGCTCTGGGGTCAGACTTCATTGCTAGGAACACCACGCATGCTACCTCACTTCTGACACAACTCCGTTCTGGGTAGGACTGAACAACAAAGCAGAATCAGATCCTGGAAGAATCCCTTCTCAGAAATATCTCTGGATGCAGAGCAAATTATTTGCTGTAAATCACCAAGGATTCAGAGACACCCAGGAGCACCCCAAGACCCCCAGGAACACCCCATGGGGACCTAGAGGCTCCCAGGAGCACCCCACGGGCCCCCAGAGATCCCCAGGAGCACCCCACAGGCACTCAGGAGACACAAGGACTGCCCACAATCCTCCAGGAGCACCCCAGGGGAACCCCAAGGCTACCCAGAGGCACCTAGAACACCCCAAGGCTCCCAGGAGCACAACAAGAACATCCAGCAGCACCCCAAGATGCCCACGAGTATCCTGTGAGCACCTAGAGAAACCCAGGAGCGCCGCAAGACCCCCGCGAACACCCCAAGGGCACCCAGAGACCCCCAGGAGCACAACAAGAACATCCAGCAGCACCCCAAGATCCCCGGGGACACCCCGTGGGCACCCAGAGACCCCCAGGAGCCCCCCAAGAGCACCCGAAGAGCAACGCCAGAACACCAGGAGCACCCTGTGGGCACCCAGAGACACCCAGGAGCACCCCAAGACCCCCAGAACATCCTAGAGGCACCCAGAGACCCTCAGGAACACCCCAGGAGCACTCCAAGGGGACTCGGAGACACCTAGAAGACCCCAAGACCCAAGGAACAACCCACGGGCACTGAGAGACCCCAGGAGCAAAAGAAGAACCCCCAGAAGCACAGCAAGACCACGAGGAGCGCCCCAGCAGCACCACCGGCACCTAGAACCGGCACCTAGAACCGGCACCTAGAACCGGCACCTAGAACCGGCACCTAGAACGCCAGGAGCATCCCAAGGCACCCAGCAACAACCCATGGGCACCTATAGATGCCCCGCAGCACCCCTAGACCGCCAAGACCACCCCAAGACTCCCAAGAGCAGCCTGCGGGCACCCAGAGGGACCCAGGAGCACCCCAAGACCCCCAGGAGCATACTGGGAGCACACAGAGACCCCCAGGAGCACCGCAAGAACGCCCACAAGCACCCCAAGACCCTCAGGAGCATCCTCTGGGCACCCAGAGACCCCCCGGCAGCAGCCCCAGGAGCACCCCAAACGCAGCCCGTAGAGACCTCCCAGTCCTGGAGGCTATTTTTTGATGGACCTTAACATACCTAATGCTTTCCGACATGAGACTTGCCTGACGTTCAGCCCTCTACCTTGTGATGTGGAGGCCCGCACGGTTTACTCTGCATCTCCCACGACTTTGCTGTATCTCTCGTCAGCTGCACAGACACTCCAACAGAACAGACCTCAGCGACACCCAAATCCAACTGCAAAACCCACCTCAGTAAGGCTCGGGAACACACCTCCCTTTCCCAACCATCCCCTGGTCCCAAAAGTTTAGAAACCCCTTCTCTTCTCCTGAACTGCCAGCGAAGGAACCCCGCTCCTTCCTGACAGCTCCTGCCCTGGAGTTGCAGCCCTCAAGCCCCTGTGTCGGCCGCTCCTCGGGAGCTGCTCTGCCCAGCTATGCCCAGGCTTCTGCGAGCACCTCCCACCTTCCCACAGACTCTGACCTCTGCTACAGCCCCACAAAAGAAGTCAAGTCCTGACGCTTATCATCCACGAGGGGCCGGCCGCCAGCCGCATCGCTTCTAGGGACAACATGATACTCTGTGGGCGAAGGCCACGAGCCGTTCCATACGCTGAAAGACACCATGCCTTATGTCCCTGCTGCTTTCTTGAACAACGCTACAACTCCATAGACAGATGCGTACAAGATGCTCACCTCAAGCCCTGCTAAATAGTCTCACAGTCGCTCCTAGGCAGAGATGATGTCAACAGCTTCTGCAATAGACAGCAAAACTGGTGGAAAAAAACAAGGTTCCATCTTCAATAAAGTCAGGAATTCCAAAACAAAACAATGCACCTGGAATAAAATAAAAACCAAAACCAGATTATGAACCAAAACCATACATCTTGCCACTTCTGAACACCCAATACAAATTGACCCACCTGGAAAAAAAAGAAAAAAAGAAAAGCTGCATACGAGTCTCCTTTCTGCTCTAGATGCAGCTGAACCTTGCCTGGTCCTGAAGCCCTTAGCTTAAACAGACCCCTCTGCTTCCCTAAATCTCAAAACAAGACTACCCAAATAGCTTAGACAGCTCAAAAGCTGCAATCAACTGAAGCAACAGCAGACCACCGCCTCCAGAGAAGCCCAGCAGCAGAATGAGCTCCCTGAGGAGAGGCTGTAGCTCATCTCCCCCAGGCCCCGCCCACCGCCCTTCCCACAATCCCCTGGGAACAGGCGGGGCCAACCACCAGAGGCATCAAGGCAGCCAGAGGAGCAGCAGGCAGTTTTCTCACCTGCCTTCAGTTTACAGCATGCCAAGCACCAAACAGAGAAAGCCACCCTCACAGCAAACCACCATACCTGCTCTTTTGGAATCAATCCTAGACTCCTTAAGGTTGGAGAAGACCTCTAAGACCATCGAGTCCAACCGTCAACCCAACACCACCACGCCCACTAAACCACGTCCCTAAGCACCTCCTCTACACCTCTTTTAAATGCTTCCAGGGTTGGTGACCCAACCACTTCCCTGGGCAGCCTGTTCCAAGGCCTGACCACTCTTTCAGTAAAGAAATTTTTCCTACAGTTGCAGCTATTGCATCAGCAATGGGACCAGGCAGGGACTTCAACTTACTTTTTCTAGGGCGTAGATAGACAAAGATAGATGTCATCACAAGCGACGCAGGAACAGTAGATCATTCAACGCAACAAAAATATCATGATTCAAAATGATGTGCTTTGGTTTCCTCTCAAAAACCCAAAATGCTATGGGGTCAGACTTCATTGCTAGGAACACCACGCATGCTACCTCACTTCTGACACAACTCTGTTCTGGGTAGGACTGAACAACAAAGCAGAATCAGATCCTGGAAGAATCCCTTCTCAGAAATATCTCTGGATGCAGAGCAAATTATTTGCTGTAAATCACCAAGGATTCAGAGACACCCAGGAGCACCCCAAGACCCCCAGGAACACCCCATGGGGACCTAGAGACTCACAGGAGCACCCCACGGGCCCCCAGAGATCCCCAGGAGCACCCCACAGGCACTCAGGAGACACAAGGACTGCCCACAATCCTCCAGGAGCACCCCAGGGGAACCCCAAGGCTACCCAGAGGCACCTAGAACACCCCAAGGCTCCCCGGAACACCCCAGGGGCACAACAAGAACATCCAGCAGCACCCCAAGATGCCCACGAGTATCCTGTGAGCACCTAGAGAAACCCAGGAGCGCCGCAAGACCCCCGCGAACACCCCAAGGGCACCCAGAGACCCCCAGGAGCACAACAAGAACATCCAGCAGCACCCCAAGATCCCCGGGGACACCCCGTGGGCACCCAGAGACCCCCAGGAGCCCCCCAAGAGCACCCGAAGAGCAACGCAAGAACACCAGGAGCACCCTGTGGGCACCCAGAGACACCCAGGAGCACCCCAAGACCCCCAGAACATCCTAGAGGCACCCAGAGACCCTCAGGAACACCCCAGGAGCACTCCAAGGGGACTCGGAGACACCTAGAAGACCCCAAGACCCAAGGAACAACCCACGGGCACTGAGAGACCCCAGGAGCAAAAGAAGAACCCCCAGAAGCACAGCAAGACCACGAGGAGCGCCCCAGCAGCACCACCGGCACCTAGAACCGGCAGCTAGAACCGGCAGCTAGAACCGGCAGCTAGAACCGGCAGCTAGAACCGGCAGCTAGAACCGGCAGCTAGAACCGGCAGCTAGAACCGGCAGCTAGAACCGGCAGCTAGAACCCCAGGAGCATCCCAAGGCACCCAGCAACAACCCATGGGCACCTATAGATGCCCCGCAGCACCCCTAGACCGCCAAGACCACCCCAAGACTCCCAAGAGCATCCTGCGGGCACCCAGAGGGCACCAGGACCACCCCAAGACCCCCAGGAGCATACTGGGAGCACACAGAGACCCCCAGGAGCACCGCAAGAACGCCCAGAAGCACCCCAAGACCCTCAGGAGCATCCTCTGGGCACCCAGAGACCCCCGCGAGCAGCCCCAGGAGCACCCCAAACGCAGCCCGTAGAGACCTCCCAGTCCTGGAGGCTATTTTTTGATGGACCTTAACATACCTAATGCTTTCCGACATGAGACTTGCCTGACGTTCAGCCCTCTACCTTGTGATGTGGAGGCCCGCACGGTTTCCTCTGCATCTCCCACGACTTTGCTGTATCTCTCGTCAGCTGCACAGACACTCCAACAGAACAGACCTCAGCGACACCCAAATCCAACTGCAAAACCCACCTCAGTAAGGCTCGGGAACACACCTCCCTTTCCCAACCATCCCCTGGTCCCAAAAGTTTAGAAACCCCTTCTCTTCTCCTGAACTGCCAGCGAAGGAACCCCGCTCCTTCCTGACAGCTCCTGCCCTGGAGTTGCAGCCCTCAAGCCCCTGTGTCGGCCGCTCCTCGGGAGCTGCTCTGCCCAGCTATGCCCAGGCTTCTGCGAGCACCTCCCACCTTCCCACAGACTCTGACCTCTGCTACAGCCCCACAAAAGAAGTCAAGTCCTGACTCTTATCATCCACGAGAGGCCGGCCGCCAGCCGCATCGCTTCTAGGGACAACATGATACTCTGTGGGCGAAGGCCACGAGCCGTTCCATACGCTGAAAGACACGATGCCTTATGTCCCTGCTGCTTTCTTGAACAACGCTACAACTCCATAGACAGATGCGTACAAGATGCTCACCTCAAGCCCTGCTAAATAGTCTCACAGTCGCTCCTAGGCAGAGATGATGTCAACAGCTTCTGCAATAGACAGCAAAACTGGTGGAAAAAAACAAGGTTCCATCTTCAATAAAGTCAGGAATTCCAAAACAAAACAATGCACCTGGAATAAAATAAAAACCAAAACCAGATTATGAACCAAAACCATACATCTTGCCACTTCTGAACACCCAATACAAATTGACCCACCTGGAAAAAAAAGAAAAAAAGAAAAGCTGCATACGAGTCTCCTTTCTGCTCTAGATGCAGCTGAACCTTGCCTGGTCCTGAAGCCCTTAGCTTAAACAGACCCCTCTGCTTCCCTAAATCTCAAAACAAGACTACCCAAATAGCTTAGACAGCTCAAAAGCTGCAATCAACTGAAGCAACAGCAGACCACCGCCTCCAGAGAAGCCCAGCAGCAGCATGAGCTCCCTGAGGAGAGGCTGTAGCTCATCTCCCCCAGGCCCCGCCCACCGCCCTTCCCACAATCCCCTGGGAACGGGCGGGGCCAACCACCAGAGCCATCAAGGCAGCTAGAGGAGCAGCAGGCAGTTTTCTCACCTGCCTTCAGTTTACAGCATGCCAAGCACCAAACAGAGAAAGCCACCCTCACAGCAAACCACCATACCTGCTCTTTTGGAATCAATCCTAGACTCCTTAAGGTTGGAGAAGACCTCTAAGACCATCGAGTCCAACCGTCAACCCAACACCACCACGCCCACTAAACCACGTCCCTAAGCACCTCCTCTACACCTCTTTTAAATGCTTCCAGGGTTGGTGACCCAACCACTTCCCTGGGCAGCCTGTTCCAAGGCCTGACCACTCTTTCAGTAAAGAAATTTTTCCTACAGTTGCAGCTATTGCATCAGCAATGGGACCAGGCAGGGACTTCAACTTACTTTTTCTAGGGCGTAGATAGACAAAGATAGATGTCATCACAAGCGACGCAGGAACAGTAGATCATTCAACGCAACAAAAATATCATGATTCAAAATGATGTGCTTTGGTTTCCTCTCAAAAACCCAAAATGCTATGGGGTCAGACTTCATTGCTAGGAACACCACGCATGCTACCTCACTTCTGACACAACTCTGTTCTGGGTAGGACTGAACAACAAAGCAGAATCAGATCCTGGAAGAATCCCTTCTCAGAAATATCTCTGGATGCAGAGCAAATTATTTGCTGTAAATCACCAAGGATTCAGAGACACCCAGGAGCACCCCAAGACCCCCAGGAACACTCCATGGGGACCTAGAGACTCACAGGAGCACCCCACGGGCCCCCAGAGATCCCCAGGAGCACCCCACAGGCACTCAGGAGACACAAGGACTGCCCACAATCCTCCAGGAGCACCCCAGGGGAACCCCAAGGCTACCCAGAGGCACCTAGAACACCCCAAGGCTCCCCGGAACACCCCAGGGGCACAACAAGAACATCCAGCAGCACCCCAAGATGCCCACGAGTATCCTGTGAGCACCTAGAGAAACCCAGGAGCGCCGCAAGACCCCCGCGAACACCCCAAGGGCACCCAGAGACCCCCAGGAGCACAACAAGAACATCCAGCAGCACCCCAAGATCCCCGGGGACACCCCGTGGCCACACAGAGACCCCCAGGAGCCCCCCAAGAGCACCCGAAGAGCAACGCAAGAACACCAGGAGCACCCTGTGGGCACCCAGAGACACCCAGGAGCACCCCAAGACCCCCAGAACATCCTAGAGGCACCCAGAGACCCTCAGGAACACCCCAGGAGCACTCCAAGGGGACTCGGAGACACCTAGAAGACCCCAAGACCCAAGGAACAACCCACGGGCACTGAGAGACCCCAGGAGCAAAAGAAGAACCCCCAGAAGCACAGCAAGACCACGAGGAGCGCCCCAGCAGCACCACCGGCACCTAGAACCGGCACCTAGAACCGGCACCTAGAACCGGCACCTAGAACCGGCACCTAGAACCGGCACCTAGAACCGGCACCTAGAACCGGCACCTAGAACCGGCAGCTAGAACCCCAGGAGCATCCCAAGGCACCCAGCAACAACCCATGGGCACCTATAGATGCCCCGCAGCACCCCTAGACCGCCAAGACCACCCCAAGACTCCCAAGAGCATCCTGCGGGCACCCAGAGGGCACCAGGACCACCCCAAGACCCCCAGGAGCATACTGGGAGCACACAGAGACCCCCAGGAGCACCGCAAGAACGCCCACAAGCACCCCAAGACCCTCAGGAGCATCCTCTGGGCACCCAGAGACCCCCGCGAGCAGCCCCAGGAGCACCCCAAACGCAGCCCGTAGAGACCTCCCAGTCCTGGAGGCTATTTTTTGATGGACCTTAACATACCTAATGCTTTCCGAGATGAGACTTGCCTGACGTTCAGCCCTCTACCTTGTGATGTGGAGGCCCGCACGGTTTCCTCTGCATCTCCCACGACTTTGCTGTATCTCTCGTCAGCTGCACAGACACTCCAACAGAACAGACCTCAGCGACACCCAAATCCAACTGCAAAACCCACCTCAGTAAGGCTCGGGAACACACCTCCCTTTCCCAACCATCCCCTGGTCCCAAAAGTTTAGAAACCCCTTCTCTTCTCCTGAACTGCCAGCGAAGGAACCCCGCTCCTTCCTGACAGCTCCTGCCCTGGAGTTGCAGCCCTCAAGCCCCTGTGTCGGCCGCTCCTCGGGAGCTGCTCTGCCCAGCTATGCCCAGGCTTCTGCGAGCACCTCCCACCTTCCCACAGACTCTGACCTCTGCTACAGCCCCACAAAAGAAGTCAAGTCCTGACTCTTATCATCCACGAGGGGCCGGCCGCCAGCCGCATCGCTTCTAGGGACAACATGATACTCTGTGGGCGAAGGCCACGAGCCGTTCCATACGCTGAAAGACACGATGCCTTATGTCCCTGCTGCTTTCTTGAACAACGCTACAACTCCATAGACAGATGCGTACAAGATGCTCACCTCAAGCCCTGCTAAATAGTCTCACAGTCGCTCCTAGGCAGAGATGATGTCAACAGCTTCTGCAATAGACAGCAAAACTGGTGGAAAAAAACAAGGTTCCATCTTCAATAAAGTCAGGAATTCCAAAACAAAACAATGCACCTGGAATAAAATAAAAACCAAAACCAGATTATGAACCAAAACCATACATCTTGCCACTTCTGAACACCCAATACAAATTGACCCACCTGGAAAAAAAAGAAAAAAAGAAAAGCTGCATACGAGTCTCCTTTCTGCTCTAGATGCAGCTGAACCTTGCCTGGTCCTGAAGCCCTTAGCTTAAACAGACCCCTCTGCTTCCCTAAATCTCAAAACAAGACTACCCAAATAGCTTAGACAGCTCAAAAGCTGCAATCAACTGAAGCAACAGCAGACCACCGCCTCCAGAGAAGCCCAGCAGCAGCATGAGCTCCCTGAGGAGAGGCTGTAGCTCATCTCCCCCAGGCCCCGCCCACCGCCCTTCCCACAATCCCCTGGGAACGGGCGGGGCCAACCACCAGAGCCATCAAGGCAGCTAGAGGAGCAGCAGGCAGTTTTCTCACCTGCCTTCAGTTTACAGCATGCCAAGCACCAAACAGAGAAAGCCACCCTCACAGCAAACCACCATACCTGCTCTTTTGGAATCAATCCTAGACTCCTTAAGGTTGGAGAAGACCTCTAAGACCATCGAGTCCAACCGTCAACCCAACACCACCACGCCCACTAAACCACGTCCCTAAGCACCTCCTCTACACCTCTTTTAAATGCTTCCAGGGTTGGTGACCCAACCACTTCCCTGGGCAGCCTGTTCCAAGGCCTGACCACTCTTTCAGTAAAGAAATTTTTCCTACAGTTGCAGCTATTGCATCAGCAATGGGACCAGGCAGGGACTTCAACTTACTTTTTCTAGGGCGTAGATAGACAAAGATAGATGTCATCACAAGCGACGCAGGAACAGTAGATCATTCAACGCAACGAAAATATCATGATTCAAAATGATGTGCTTTGGTTTCCTCTCAAAAACCCAAAATGCTATGGGGTCAGACTTCATTGCTAGGAACACCACGCATGCTACCTCACTTCTGACACAACTCTGTTCTGGGTAGGACTGAACAACAAAGCAGAATCAGATCCTGGAAGAATCCCTTCTCAGAAATATCTCTGGATGCAGAGCAAATTATTTGCTGTAAATCACCAAGGATTCAGAGACACCCAGGAGCACCCCAACACCCCCAGGAACACTCCATGGGGACCTAGAGACTCACAGGAGCACCCCACGGGCCCCCAGAGATCCCCAGGAGCACCCCACAGGCACTCAGGAGACACAAGGACTGCCCACAATCCTCCAGGAGCACCCCAGGGGAACCCCAAGGCTACCCAGAGGCACCTAGAACACCCCAAGGCTCCCCGGAACACCCCAGGGGCACAACAAGAACATCCAGCAGCACCCCAAGATGCCCACGAGTATCCTGTGAGCACCTAGAGAAACCCAGGAGCGCCGCAAGACCCCCGGGAACACCCCAAGGGCACCCAGAGACCCCCAGGAGCACAACAAGAACATCCAGCAGCACCCCAAGATCCCCGGGGACACCCCGTGGCCACACAGAGACCCCCAGGAGCCCCCCAAGAGCACCCGAAGAGCAACGCAAGAACACCAGGAGCACCCTGTGGGCACCCAGAGACACCCAGGAGCACCCCAAGACCCCCAGAACATCCTAGAGGCACCCAGAGACCCTCAGGAACACCCCAGGAGCACTCCAAGGGGACTCGGAGACACCTAGAAGACCCCAAGACCCAAGGAACAACCCACGGGCACTGAGAGACCCCAGGAGCAAAAGAAGAACCCCCAGAAGCACAGCAAGACCACGAGGAGCGCCCCAGCAGCACCACCGGCACCTAGAACCGGCAGCTAGAACCGGCAGCTAGAACCCCAGGAGCATCCCAAGGCACCCAGCAACAACCCATGGGCACCTATAGATGCCCCGCAGCACCCCTAGACCGCCAAGACCACCCCAAGACTCCCAAGAGCATCCTGCGGGCACCCAGAGGGCCCCAGGAGCACCCCAAGACCCCCAGGAGCATACTGGGAGCACACAGAGAGCCCCAGGAGCACCGCAAGAACGCCCAGAAGCACCCCAAGACCCTCAGGAGCATCCTCTGGGCACCCAGAGACCCCCGCGAGCAGCCCCAGGAGCACCCCAAACGCAGCCCGTAGAGACCTCCCAGTCCTGGAGGCTGTTTTTTGATGGACCTTAACATACCTAATGCTTTCCGAGATGAGACTTGCCTGACGTTCAGCCCTCTACCTTGTGATGTGGAGGCCCGGACGGTTTACTCTGCATCTCCCACGACTTTGCTGTATCTCTCGTCAGCTGCACAGACACTCCAACAGAACAGACCTCAGCGACACCCAAATCCAACTGCAAAACCCATCTCAGTAAGGCTCGGGAACACACCTCCCTTTCCCAACCATCCCCTGGTCCCAAAAGTTTAGAAACCCCTTCTCTTCTCCTGAACTGCCAGCGAAGGAACCCCGCTCCTTCCTGACAGCTCCTGCCCTGCAGTTGCACCCCTCAAGCCCCTCTGTCGGCCGCTCCTCGGGAGCTGCTCTGCCCAGCTATGCCCAGGCTTCTGCGAGCACCTCCCACCTTCCCACAGACTCTGACCTCTGCTACAGCCCCACAAAAGAAGTCAAGTCCTGACGCTTATCATCCACGAGGGGCCGGCCGCCAGCCGCATCGCTTCTAGGGACAACATGATACTCTGTGGGCGAAGGCCACGAGCCGTTCCATACGCTGAAAGACACGATGCCTTATGTCCCTGCTGCTTTCTTGAACAACGCTACAACTCCATAGACAGAGGCATACAAGATGCTCACCTCAACCCCTGCTAAATAGTCTCACAGTCGCTCCTAGCCAGAGATGATGTCAACAGCTTCTGCAATAGACAGCAAAACTGGTGGAAAAAAACAAGGTTCCATCTTCAATAAAGTCAGGAATTCCAAAACAAAACAATGCACCTGGAATAAAATAAAAACCAAAACCAGATTATGAACCAAAACCATACATCTTGCCACCTCTGAACACCCAATACAAATTGACCCACCTGGAAAAAAAAGAAAAAAAGAAAAGCTGCATACGAGTCTCCTTTCTGCTCTAGATGCAGCTGAACCTTGCCTGGTCCTGAAGCCCTTAGCTTAAACAGACCCCTCTGCTTCCCTAAATCTCAAAACAAGACTACCCAAATAGCTTAGACAGCTCAAAAGCTGCAATCAACTGAAGCAACAGCAGACCACCGCCTCCAGAGAAGCCCAGCAGCAGCATGAGCTCCCTGAGGAGAGGCTGTAGCTCATCTCCCCCAGGCCCCGCCCACCACCCTTCCCACAATCCCCTGGGAACGGGCGGGGCCAACCACCAGAGCCATCAAGGCAGCCAGAGGAGCAGCAGGCAGTTTTCTCACCTGCCTTCACTTTACAGCATGCCAAGCACCAAACAGAGAAAGCCACCCTCACAGCAAACCACCATACCTGCTCTTTTGGAATCAATCCTAGACTCCTTAAGGTTGGAAAAGACCTCTAAGACCATCGAGTCCAACCGTCAACCCAACACCACCACGCCCACTAAACCACGTCCCTAAGCACCTCCTCCACACGTCTTTTAAATACTTCCAGGGTTGGTGACCCAACCACTTCCCTGGGCAGCCTGTTCCAAGGCCTGACCACTCTTTCAGTAAAGAAATTTTTCCTACAGTTGCAGCTATTGCATCAGCAATGGGACCAGGCAGGGACTTCAACTTACTTTTTCTAGGGCGTAGATAGACAAAGACAGATGTCATCACAAGCGACGCAGGAACAGTAGATCATTCAACGCAACGAAAATATCATGATTCAAAATGATGTGCTTTGGTTTCCTCTCAAAAACCCAAAATGCTATGGGGTCAGACTTCATTTCTAGGAACACCACGCATGCTACCTCACTTCTGACACAACTCTCTTCTGGGTAGGACTGAACGACAAAGCAGAATTAGATCCTGGAGGAATCCCTTCTCAGAAATATCTCTGGATGCAGAGCAAATTATTTGCTGTAAATCACCAACGATTCAGAGACACCCAGGAGCACCCCAAGACCCCCAGGAACACCCCATGGGGACCTAGAGACTCCCAGGAGCACCCCACGGGCCCCCAGAGATCCCCAGGAGCACCCCACAGGCACTCAGGAGACACAAGGACTGCCCACAATCCTCCAGGAGCACCCCAGGGGAACCCCAAGGCTACCCAGAGGCACCTAGAACACCCCAAGGCTCCCAGGAGCACAACAAGAACATCCAGCAGCACCCCAAGATGCCCACGAGTATCCTGTGAGCACCTAGAGAAACCCAGGAGCGCCGCGAGACCCCCGGGAACACCCCAAGGGCACCCAGAGACCCCCAGCAGCACAACAAGAACATCCAGCAGCACCCCAAGATCCCCGGGGACACCCCGTGGCCACACAGAGACCCCCAGGAGCCCCCCAAGAGCACCCGAAGAGCAACGCAAGAACACCAGGAGCACCCTGTGGGCACCCAGAGACACCCAGGAGCACCCCAAGACCCCCAGAACATCCTATAGGCACCCAGAGACCCTCAGGAACACCCCAGGAGCACTCCAAGGGGACTCGGAGACACCTAGAAGACCCCAAGAGCCCAAGGAACAACCCATGGGCACGGAGAGACCCCAGGAGCAAAAGAAGAACCCCCAGAAGCACAGCAAGACCACGAGGAGCGCCCCAGCAGCACCACCAGGGCCTAGAACCGGCACCTAGAGCCGGCACCTAGAGCCGGCACCTAGAGCCCCAGGAGCATCCCAAGGCACCCAGCAACAACCCATGGGCACCTATAGATGCCCCGCAGCACCCCTAGACCGCCAAGACCACCCCAAGACTCCCAAGAGCATCCTGCGGGCACCCAGAGGGCCCCAGGAGCACCCCAAGACCCCCAGGAGCATACTGGGAGCACACAGAGACCCCCAGGAGCACCACAAGAACGCCCAGAAGCACCCCAAGACCCTCAGGAGCATCCTCTGGGCACCCAGAGACCCCCGCGAGCAGCCCCAGGAGCACCCCAAACGCAGCCCGTAGAGACCTCCCAGTCCTGGAGGCTGTTTTTTGATGGACCTTAACATACCTAATGCTTTCCGAGATGAGACTTGCATGACGTTCAGCCCTCTACCTTGTGATGTGGAGGCCCGGACGGTTTCCTCTGCATCTCCCACGACTTTGCTGTATCTCCCGTCGGCTGCACAGACACTCCAACAGAACAGACCTCAGCGACACCCAAATCCAACTGCAAAACCCACCTCAGTAAGGCTCGGGAACACACCTCCCTTTCCCAACCATCCCCTGGTCCCAAAAGTTTAGAAACCCCTTCTCTTCTCCTGAACTGCCAGCGACGGAACCCCGCTCCTTCCTGACAGCTCCTGCCCTGGATTTGCACCCCTCAAGCCCCTGTGTCGGCCGCTCCTCGGGAGCTGCTCTGCCCAGCTATGCCCAGGCTTCTGCGAGCACCTCCCACCTTCCCACAGACTCTGACCTCTGCTACAGCCCCACAAAAGAAGTCAAGTCCTGACGCTTATCATCCACGAGGGGCCGGCCGCCAGCCGCATCGCTTCTAGGGACAACATGATACTCTGTGGGCGAAGGCCACGAGCCGTTCCATACGCTGAAAGACACGATGCCTTATGTCCCTGCTGCTTTCTTGAACAACGCTACAACTCCATAGACAGAGGCATACAAGATGCTCACCTCAACCCCTGCTAAATAGTCTCACAGTCGCTCCTAGCCAGAGATGATGTCAACAGCTTCTGCAATAGACAGCAAAACTGGTGGAAAAAAACAAGGTTCCATCTTCAATAAAGTCAGGAATTCCAAAACAATACAATGCACCTGGAATAAAATAAAAACCAAAACCAGATTATGAACCAAAACCATACATCTTGCCACCTCTGAACACCCAATACAAATTGACCCACCTGGGAAAAAAGAAAAAAAGAAAAGCTGCATACAAGTCTCCTTTCTGCTCTAGATGCAGCTGAACCTTGCCTGGTCCTGAAGCCCTTAGCTTAAACAGACCCCTCTGCTTCCCTAAATCTCAAAACAAGACTACCCAAATAGCTTAGACAGCTCAAAAGCTGCAATCAACTGAAGCAACAGCAGACCACCGCCTCCAGAGAAGCCCAGCAGCAGCATGAGCTCCCTGAGGAGAGGCTGTAGCTCATCTCCCCCAGGCCCCGCCCACCGCCCTTCCCACAATCCCCTGGGAATGGGCGGGGCCAACCACCAGAGGCATCAAGGCAGCCAGAGGAGCAGCAGGCAGTTTTCTCACCTGCCTTCAGTTTACAGCATGCCAAGCACCAAACAGAGAAAGCCACCCTCACAGCAAACCACCATACCTGCTCTTTTGGAATCAATCCTAGACTCCTTAAGGTTGGAAAAGACCTCTAAGACCATCGAGTCCAACCGTCAACCCAACACCACCACGCCCACTAAACCACGTCCCTAAGCACCTCCTCTACACCTCTTTTAAATACTTCCAGGGTTGGTGACCCAACCACTTCCCTGGGCAGCCTGTTCCAAGGCCTGACCACTCTTTCAGTAAAGAAGTTTTTCCTACAGTTGCAGCTATTGCATCAGCAATGGGACCAGGCAGGGACTTCAACTTACTTTTTCTAGGGCGTAGATAGACAAAGATAGATGTCATCACAAGCGACGCAGGAACAGTAGATCATTCAACGCAACGAAAATATCATGATTCAAAATGATGTGCTTTGATTTCCTCTCAAAACCCCAAAATGCTCTGGGGTCAGACTTCATTTCTAGGAACACCACGCATGCTACCTCACTTCTGACACAACTCTGTTCTGGGTAGGACTGAACAACAAAGCAGAATTAGATCCTGGAAGAATCCCTTCTCAGAAATATCTCTGGATGCAGAGCAAATTATTTGCTGTAAATCACCAAGGATTCAGAGACACCCAGGAGCACCCCAAGACCCCCAGGAACACCCCATGGGGACCTAGAGACTCCCAGGAGCACCCCATGGGCCCCCAGAGATCCCCAGGAGCACCCCACAGGCACTCAGGAGACACAAGGACTGCCCACAATCCTCCAGGAGCACCCCAGGGGAACCCCAAGGCTACCCAGAGGCACCTAGAACACCCCAAGGCTCCCAGGAGCACAACAAGAACATCCAGCAGCACCCCAAGATGCCCAGGAGTGTCCTGTGAGCACCTAGAGAAACCCAGGAGTGCCGCGAGACCCCCGGGGAACACCCCAAGGGCAACCAGAGACCCCCAGGAGCACAACAAGAACATCCAGCAGCACCCCAAGATCCCCGGGGACACCCCTGTCGCACCCAGAGACCCCCAGGAGCACAACAAGAGCACCCGAAGAGCAACGCAAGAACACCAGGAGCACCCTGTGGGCACCCAGAGACACCCAGGAGCACCCCAAGACCCCCAGAACTTCCTATAGGCACCTAGAGACCCTCAGGAACACCCCAGGAGCACTCCAAGGGGACTCGGAGACACCTAGAAGACCCCAAGAGCCCAAGGAACAACCCATGGGCACTGAGAAACCCCAGGAGCAAAAGAAGAACCCCCAGAAGCACAGCAAGACCACGAGGAGCGCCCCAGCAGCACCACCAGGGCCTAGAACCGGCACCTAGAACAGGCAACCTAGAACCGGCAACCTAGAACCGGCAACCTAGAACCCCAGGAGCATCCCAAGGCACTCAGCAACAACCCATGGGCACCTCTAGATGCCCCGCAGCACCCCTAGACCGCCAAGACCACCCCAAGACTCCCAAGAGCATCCTGCGGGCACCCAGAGGGCCCCAGGAGCACCCCAAGACCCCCAGGAGCATACTGGGAGCACACAGAGACCCCCAGGAGCACCGCAAGAACGCCCAGAAGCACCCCAAGACCCTCAGGAGCATCCTCTGGGCACCCAGAGACCCCCGCGAGCAGCCCCAGGAGCACCCCAAACGCAGCCCGTAGAGACCTCCCAGTCCTGGAGGCTATTTTTTGATGGACCTTAACATACCTAATGCTTTCCGAGATGAGACTTGCCCGACGTTCAGCCCTCTACCTTGTGATGTGGAGGCCCGCACGGTTTACTCTGCATCTCCCACGACTTTGCTGTATCTCCCATCGGCTGCACAGACACTCCAACAGAACAGACCTCAGCGACACCCAAATCCAACTGCAAAACCCATCTCAGTAAGGCTCGGGAACACACCTCCCTTTCCCAACCATCCCCTGGTGCCAAAAGTTTAGAAACCCCTTCTCTTCTCCTGAACTGCCAGCGAAGGAACCCCGCTCCTTCCTGACAGCTCCTGCCCTGGATTTGCACCCCTCAAGCCCCTGTGTCGGCAGCTCCTCGGGAGCTGCTCTGCCCAGCTATGCCCAGGCTTCTGCGAGCACCTCCCACCTTCCCACAGACTCTGACCTCTGCTACAGCCCCACAAAAGAAGTGAACTCCTGACGCTTATCATCCACGAGGGGCCGGCCGCCAGCCGCATCGCTTCTAGGGACAACATGATACTCTGTGGGCGAAGGCCACGAGCCGTTCCATACGCTGAAAGACACGATGCCTTATGTCCCTGCTGCTTTCTTGAACAACGCTACAACTCCATAGACAGATGCATACAAGATGCTCACCTCAAGCCCTGCTAAATAGTCTCACAGTCGCTCCTAGCCAGAGATGATGTCAACAGCTTCTGCAATAGACAGCAAAACTGGTGGAAAAAAACAAGGTTCCATCTTCAATAAAGTCAGGAATTCCAAAACAATACAATGCACCTGGAATAAAATAAAAACCAAAATCAGATTATGAACCAAAACCATACATCTTGCCACTTCTGAACACCCAATACAAATTGACCCACCTGGAAAAAAAAGAAAAAAAGAAAAGCTGCATACGAGTCTCCTTTCTGCTCTAGATGCAGCTGAACCTTGCCTGGTCCTGAAGCCCTTAGCTTAAACAGACCCCTCTGCTTCCCTAAATCTCAAAACAAGACTACCCAAATAGCTTAGACAGCTCAAAAGCTGCAATCAACTGAAGCAACAGCAGACCACCGCCTCCAGAGAAGCCCAGCAGCAGCATGAGCTCCCTGAGGAGAGGCTGTAGCTCATCTCCCCCAGGCCCCGCCCACCGCCCTTCCCACAATCCCCTGGGAACGGGCGGGGCCAACCACCAGAGCCATCAAGGCAGCCAGAGGAGCAGCAGGCAGTTTTCTCACCTGCCTTCAGTTTACAGCATGCCAAGCACCAAACAGAGAAAGCCACCCTCACAGCAAACCACCATACCTGCTCTTTTGGAATCAATCCTAGACTCCTTAAGGTTGGAAAAGACCTCTAAGACCATCGAGTCCAACCGTCAACCCAACACCACCACGCCCACTAAACCATGTCCCTAAGCACCTCCTCTACACCTCTTTTCAATACTTCCAGGGTTGGTGACCCAACCACTTCCCTGGGCAGCCTGTTCCAAGGCCTGACCACTCTTTCAGTAAAGAAATTTTTCCTACAGTTGCAGCTATTGCATCAGCAATGGGACCAGGCAGGGACTTCAACTTACTTTTTCTAGGGCATAGATAGACAAAGATAGATGTCATCACAAGCGACGCAGGAACAGTAGATCATTCAACGCAACGAAAATAGCATGATTCAAAACGATGTGCTTTGGTTTCCTCTCAAAAACCCAAAATGCTATGGGGTCAGACTTCATTGCTAGGAACACCACGCATGCTACCTCACTTCTGACACAACTCTGTTCTGGGTAGGACTGAACAACAAAGCAGAATTAGATCCTGGAAGAATCCCTTCTCAGAAATATCTCTGGATGCAGAGCAAATTATTTGCTGTAAATCACCAACGATTCAGAGACACCCAGGAGCACCCCAAGACCCCCAGGAACACCCCATGGGGACCTAGAGACTCCCAGGAGCACCCCACGGGCCCCCAGAGATCCCCAGGAGCACCCCACAGGCACTCAGGAGACACAAGGACTGCCCACAATCCTCCAGGAGCACCCCAGGGGAACCCCAAGGCTACCCAGAGGCACCTAGAACACCCCAAGGCTCCCAGGAGCACAACAAGAACATCCAGCAGCACCCCAAGATGCCCACGAGTATCCTGTGAGCACCTAGAGAAACCCAGGAGCGCCGCAAGACCCCCGGGAACACCCCAAGGGCACCCAGAGACCCCCAGGAGCACAACAAGAACATCCAGCAGCACCCCAAGATCCCCGGGGACACCCCGTGGCCACACAGAGACCCCCAGGAGCACAACAAGAGCACCCGAAGAGCAACGCCAGAACACCAGGAGCACCCTGTGGGCGCCCAGAGACACCCAGGAGCACCCCAAGACCCCCAGAACATCCTAGAGGCACCCAGAGACCCTCAGGAACACCCCAGGAGCACTCCAAGGGGACTCGGAGACACCTAGAAGACCCCAAGAGCCCAAGGAACAACCCATGGGCACTGAGAAACCCCAGGAGCAAAAGAAGAACCCCCAGAAGCACAGCAAGACCACGAGGAGCGCCCCAGCAGCACCAATAGGGCCTAGAACCAGCAAGAACACCAGGAGCACCCTGTGGGCGCCCAGAGACACCCAGGAGCACCCCAAGACCCCCAGAACATCCTAGAGGCACCCAGAGACCCTCAGGAACACCCCAGGAGCACTCCAAGGGGACTCGGAGACACCTAGAAGACCCCAAGAGCCCAAGGAACAAACCATGGGCACTGAGAGACCCCACGAGCAAAAGAAGAACCCCCAGAAGCACAGCAAGACCACGAGGAGCGCCCCAGCAGCACCACCAGGGCCTAGAACCAGCAAGAACACCAGGAGCACCCTGTGGGCACCCAGAGACACCCAGGAGCACCCCAAGACCCCCTGAACATCCTATGGGCACCCAGAGACCCTCAGGAACACCCCAGCTACTGTATTTCGTGTGTTGGGAAAAGGGGTGGGAGAGGAAAACACGCTCTGTTAGAGCAACAGGGTCAAAACAACGCGCCTCGAAGAGCACTGCCTCCCCTGTTGCATACCACGCTCTTCAGAGGGGACATCACAAATTACAGATTTCAAGCCAAACTCAGCCATGAGTGGGAGCACGCAAGATAATGAGTACTGCAGAGGGTTTTGTTCTTCGTTACCATCAAGCAGACACACTGTCTCTGTAACAGATACGGAACAAACAGAGGCTTTTGCAACACGACAAACTAAAAAACACCAAGAGCTCTATGTTTTTGTGGTATTCTTCGCCTCAGGCAAACACTCTGTGGATTTCTAATTACCTGCTCTATCTCTAGACCTCAAGAAGGCCCATAACTATTGTGAAACTTTGGGTTCTTCAACACAGACCTTTTTAAACCACATTTAACTAAATTGCCATCTTCTAGCTTGACTCGTATGTGTTAAGGCTAGACTCTCTCGGGGCAAAGAGCCTTATGCTCACTGTTAAATCTGTATTGTGGCTGTGCTAAATAAGTCCTTTCTAATGTTGTAAGGAAATTTACGATCGCAAGTAGGCCACCACTGCAGTTTCACCTTCCTTCAGGATAAGCGAGCACAGCCTTGCTCCTCTCCGTGCCGGGGACTTCTTGCTGAAGGGCAGCCTTGACCTACCATTGACCACCAAGACAAGGCAGGGCAAGAGAACTGCCTCACGCTCACCTCATTTTCTCCAGCCTTCCTATCTTTCCTGAATGTAAAGATCACGATTATAGATTACAATCCTGTACATTTTATAATATAGTTACTATATAATTACTACTGCAACTATAAATTCCAAATCAACTGTAATAATCCATTTACATTTAAACCACCCTCGTTAGGATCACTCCTTGCCTCCCCGGGCCGAGGTAAGCCCCACACGATACTACGCGGGATTTCGGCAAGCGCGGAGGCAGAGCCGCCTCGGCACACGTTGCACAACCGGGGCCGAGCCCAGCTGCAGCCCGAGGGGGTCAGGGCCCCCCCCTACCTCCGCAGGACTGCTCCCCGCAGGGCTCGGGCTGTCCCAGCCTGCCCGACGGGACGGCACACGCTCCCCACTGCCAGGGCAGCAGCCAGAGATACGGGGAAGGGTGTTGGCCCCGCAGAGATCAGTTGCTATACCAGTTTCTTGGATCTTGGCTTCCATCAGGCTCCCGAACACAACTGGTACAAAACCCTGCGATCCCCCCATTATCTCCCTTCCATTTCCTACCTTCCCGGTTCCCTACGGCGTGCGTTCAGCCGTGCAAACTGACTTTTTGTGATAAGCATGCTTATACCTTATAATACACTTGATCTTCTATCGCATACACATGCTATTAAAAAAAAGCTGGCAGGAGGAACCACGCAGTAACTACCTACCTTTATTTTAATAGAATAAGGAACTAGTTAATGAACAAGTTTTAGAAAACTGCATCTGAACTAACACATCAAGGCATATTATGAACATGACAGTATTTTCATTCTCTTTCTCTCTCATAACGCATTTGTTATTTGTATTTTTAATATTTGTTATTAACAAATACTTAATAACAAACTTATTAAGTTCTTTCTCATATTTAAAATGTTAAAGTTTACAAAATAGGGCCTCCATCTTTCCAACACTAAAAATCAAAATAGTATAAAGGAGACTACAACCATATACTTCATTGCATTATTGTTCATATACACATTAACATATATCTCAATCTTACAGACTGATTATTTCCAGAAATTCTTGGACTCTTGGACTTCTGCAAAGAAACATTTTCAGTGTCTAGTACATATGTTAGAAGGGGAAAAAAAACATTCAAAATTTGAGAAAAGAGGATTTTATTTGCATCATGTCCAGACTAAGTGGGGTGAGGGGGGGGAATCTTGCTGTGCAATCAGTCAAGCTTTGCTTGTGCTATCTTTCTTCTAAATTGAAAATCAAGTACCACAGCTAACAAAAAAGGGAATGTTTTAGATAAGTTTTGTAAGAGCTTGTTCCGATTTCCTGGTCGTTGGCTTCTTTTTTCTAATTCAAAATGGTTTAAGCGCCGCTAACGACAATGTGGCTAACACCATTTTGAGCTTTTCTTTGTAACATTTAAAGATACTGCATTAGCCAAACATCACTTGGTTTTTCAAGCCACTTAGCATCAACTAGATGCCGAATAGGAAGGGAAAGCCAACACCGCTCACTTGGGAGCTCTTTCCTCCCATACAACAGCTACAAAAGGTGCCACTAGAGATAACCCACAAAGCACCCCTCTCAGGTCCTGCTGAGCTTCCCGTAAGCAAACTCCATCTGTTGCCAAAAGCCAAAACTTGCCAAAGGAGAAAACAGAAGACAGATGTCTCTTTGCCAGGAGAAAGACTAAGCTTGCTTTCTTACTCAAACCCAAGCTGTTGAGAAAGCTTACCAGTGTAACAACCAGACACAGGAGAATATATGTAAGCCAGTGAGCAGCAATATTTATCCCACCACTTGAAAATGGATGAGAGCTCTTCTGTAGCCAGCATTTTGATACTAAAAAGGAAAAAAATTGGGAGGAGCAAGGAGAAAGAAGAGCATTCAGGTACAATACGTTACCATTTAGAATATTCTGGAGAAGTCTCTTGTCTTCATTTTCCACTTGGCCATTCAACCAGAAAAAAAATAAAATAAAAAATCACCACTGTCACTACTACTCAATATGCTTGAAATCTCTACTTTATCATCTTTCCATTATGATTTACATTAGTATTTATTGCTAGTAGAAATATTAAGTGGCTCAGTTCTTCAGATAGCATCCATAGTTCCAATTCACTTCAGGAGGCATCTGTTATAGTCCTAATCTCTGAAAAGTAGGAGCAAAGTTAATTAAAAAATTACAATCTTAGATTAACCAAAATTTGCTTAGTTAGACTACAGCCTGATTACAGTAAAAGGAATATCCAATCAAGTAACTTAATAGATCTACTGGCTGTCAAGATGTTAAATTTCAGATTAAAACAGAGCTGCTGCTCACCTGTAGATTTAGGGAAATTAAACCTACTGAAACATTAAAATGTCCTATAAGTTCAAAAGTTGTAAGAACTCAGCCACAGATATACATTAAAGTGAATTCCTTTGAGATTTTTTTATTTCAGGTAATACCTGGATACTCTCACTTCCACCACTGTAATGGTGTAAATGGTTTTGTTGTCCGAAAAGCGGATTCGTGCCCGGCGTGCAAGTAACCAATTCCACACGCTCAGGAGAGATATTGTTTTATTCAGGCCTGGGTGCTCGGTGGACTTGCCACAAATCAAGCACACCTGGTCTAGTCACCTTTCTGTTTATATCCATGCTTCTCATACATAATTTAAATTTCCTTGTTACATATTCATTACATTTCCGAGAACTAATTATAATATTACATCATCTTAAACACATGCGCACTAAAGCCTTTAGGGTCTTCTTGGGGGTCTCGGGTGGTCTCTGGTGGTCGGCAGGGTAGTGAACTCTTCATGAGCTTATTTCCTCTTTTACCTTATAGGGTCGCAATTTGTCCCTAAGCCATGCTTGGACCACGTTTGTTTATAGTTTCCATAGCTCACTACCTCTAAAACACACAGCTTATAATTAATTACTACTCCACACAATTACAAACACACACCTGTTAGTTATCTAACTTCTAAGCAACAAATCTGCATTGTTTAAAATTACAGAAGCGAGCAATATAGAATCCACAACAAACTATCTATCACCATAGTGTTCTTAAATTAAAACACATACATCTTGATCTCCTCCAATCAAACACCCACTCACTAGCTTCATCATTCTGGTTTCTTATTAACTGGTCTTTTAACCCAGTTCTGGGTGAGGGCTATACACAGGATGATACCACTTTAAAAATTAATGTTGATTAAGATTAACATTAACAATTCCCCCCTTTGAGACTTACGATGTTAAGCATCATGAGTCTCATAATACTTATTTTCTACAAAAAGATACAAATTGAATCATACAACATGTAATCATAATTAAAATAACGATCCGTACCACAAACAAAAATAATTGTCTAAGCCAATTTAAATTTGGAAGCCACGAGAACAACCAAGAAAAATCTAATCCTTCCCGTTCTTTAAACCCATATGCCAAATCTTTTCATTGTTGAATTTTCTTCTCTACTAACTGTGAATTATCACTCAAATTAAAACAACACATTCCTTTAAATTCTTCACAACCATGATTGTGTCTTAAAAGTAAATAGTCAATTGCAGCCCTGTTTTCAAGGGTAGCTTCTCTTATTTGTGTCATTTCGGTACCAATAGCCGAAAGTGCTTGGGAGGTATAATTTATGTCTTTTACTAAAGCACAAGTAATCCGTTTTATGGTGTGATAATTCATAGCTACTCCAACTCCGGGTGCTAGGATAGCTGCAGCTGACATCTCACTTGAACTGTATAAAGTGACTCGCGAGTCACAATTCTCTGGTATCTGATGTACGCTCCTTTTAGTTCGTGCACCATGTTCTAAGTCCTTTTTGTCTATCAGCAGCGGAGCTATCCTCCCTATTGAACACGGACCTCCGGTCACATTCGCTGGAATATAGGAATATGCTATTCGTCCACACAACAAAAACCATCCAAGGGGTAATTTAGTATGAGCCCATGCATAACTCTGAAGTTGAGTGGAGTTACATCTCAAAGGAGGTTGTAAACGCGTTAAATTTTCACATTTAGAAGTGCAATTTATAAATTTAACACAATGCCCAGCTGGAAGCATTCCTCGCACCTTGACTCTTAACATCCCTCTCTCCTTAAATCTAGTTGTTTTTCCTAAACTATAAATGCTACGATAAGTTAATTTAATATCAAAACTTTGAAACATTGTATAATTCTTCATCAATTCCAATGGGGTTGGTACTCCTACCAAACAAGAACTATACATCCCTCCCACAGAATTCTCGGCTGAAATACAAAAGGAAGACATGTTGGTTACTTCTCGGGCTAAAAGTTCCCAGATATTTCGATTTCTATCCCATTTTGGTAACAAAAATTGAGAATCAATCTGACTGATCGTTATTATTAACAACAACACATTCCACATCTTCCCTCTCTCTCTGATTTAATTCTGTTCAATAATCAAATTGTTACACTAATTTAGCAGCATCTCCAGTATCTCATTGAACACGCCGCAAAGTTAACTTCAATGGTTCCTTAAATACAGATGTCCACAGTCCAGGTGGAATTTTCTTAATCCTCGTATAATGAATCCAAGAATCTATTCCTTCCAGTTTCACAGCAGTGTTTGTTGTTAACAGCACCTGGAAAGGTCCTTTCCACTTTTCTCCAAGAGGGTCGTCCTTCCACGTTCGCAAATAAACTTGATCCCCTGGATTAAATGAGTGTACTGGAAATTCAAGAGGTAAAGGTGTCTTCAAAAGGACATACTTATGCAAAGAATTCAACACCTTACTCAAAGATAAAAGATATTCAGTTAATACTTTTTCTCCTATTACATGCATTTGTTCTGATCCTCCTGTCAAATTAACACTATAAGGTTTTCCATATAAAATTTCAAATGGACTCACTTTTTCTTTAGCTCTAGGGGTCACCCTAATTCTCAACAAGGCAAGTGGTAAGGCTTCGATCCACTTCAATTGAGCTTCCTGACATATTTTAGAAATTTGTCTTTTCAATGTTTGATTCATCCTTTCCACCTGCCCACTAGATTGAGGTCTCCAAGGGGTATGGAGATCCCACTTAATCCCTAATGTCTTACTCATGTTTTTAACAACCTCTGCTACAAAATGTGGACCTCTGTCTGAGGATATTCCTAAAGGGACTCCAAACCTTGGAATTATTTCTTTCAACAAATGTTTTACAACCCCTTTTGCCTTGTTGGTTCGACACGGGAAAGCTTCCGGCCATCCAGAGAAGGTATCTACCAGTATCAATAGATATCGGTATTGGTTACATCGCGGTAACTCTGAAAAATCTATTTGCCAATACTCACCGGAAGTTATGCCTCTTTTTACCTCTCCAGGAGGGGGTCGGATTTCTATTTTCGGATTGTTCCTAAGACAAATCTCACATTTATTACTCACACTTTTAGCAATCAATAACATTTTGGTTCCTATCGCGTATCGTCTTACTGATTCCACCATTGCCTCTGCTCCCATGTGTGTTTCAGCACGGGTTTTGACCATTAATTTCTTCATAATTTCAGGGGTTACTATACATTGTCCATGTGAAGTTATCCACCATCCTCGATCATTCTTCTTACAATGTAATAACATAGCTAATTTATTTTCTTTCTCATTATAATTTGGGGATTCCACCTGAATTTCTTTTGATGGAATTAAAACATAAATCATAGTATTTAATGCTACACGTTTAGCAGCCTCGTCTGCTTTTCGATTTCCTTGTATTACTTTTGAGTCCCCTTTTTGATGAGCTTTACAATGAATCGCCGCAACTTCTTTAGGTTTCTGTACTGCTTCCAACAAATTCAAAATCTCGGTTCCGTATTTTATAGGGGTACCGCTAGCAGATAAAAGTCCTCGCTCCTTCCATATTGCTCCATGAGCATGCACAACTCCAAAAGCATATTTAGAATCTGTATAGATGTTAACTCTTTTACCTTTAGCCAAATTTAAGGCTTTTGTGAGGGCTATGATTTCTGCTTTCTGGGCGGATGGTATTTGGAGGTAATGCTTTTACTTCTCGATCTTCAGTTAAAGTTACCACGGCATAACCAGCCCTCCTTTCTCCTTTTACAACAAAGCTGCTTCCATCAGTAAATAATTCTTCATCCGGAGTTTGGAGAGGGACATCTTTCAGATCTGGCCTGCTGGCATACACCTGTTCGATAACTTGTAAACAATCATGGTTAAGATCACTCTCTTTTTCACTTGGCATTAAAGAGGCAGGATTTAAAATTGTACTCACTTTCAAAATGATGTCGTCTTGTTCCACTAACAAAGCCTGATATTGTAACAAACGACTAGGGGTTAGCCAATGATGTCCTTTTTGTTCCAGTACTGCAAGTACCGCATGCGGGACGTGAACCGTTATTTTCTGTCCCAATGTCAATTTTCTAGCTTCTTGAATGATGAGAACTGTTGCCGCAACTGCCCGCAAGCAGCTAGGCCATCCTGAGCTTACTTTATCTAATTGTTTGGGAAAGTAAGCCACTGGTCTTTTCCAGTCTCCCAAAAGTTGAGTCAAAACCCCCATAGCTACATGTCTCTTCTCATGCACAAATAGCTCAAAGGGTTTGGTCAGATTTGGAAGTCCTAAAGCTGGAGTTTTCATTAAAGTCTGTTTAATGTCATCAAAACTTTTTCGGCACTCTGGAGTCCATTCTAACAATTCTTCAGGGCCTTTGGTTGCCTCATACAGTGGTTTTGCCATCAAACCATAATTTGGAATCCAAAGGCGACACCATCCAGCCATTCCTAAAAATCCTCTCAACTCTCTTTTAGATTGAGGGGGTGCCATCCTGCAAATGGCTTCTTTTCCACCATTTCCCAATCTTCGCTGTCCTTGGGAAATCTCAAACCCCAAATAAATTACAGTTTGTTTTGCAATTTGTGCTTTCTTCTCTGACACCCTATACCCGGCCATTCCCAAAAAGTTTAGGAGGCTGACAGTCTTTTCTTTGCAGATTTCAATAGTATCTGCTCCCAATAGGATGTCATCAACATATTGAAGGAGGGTGATTTGATCTTCCTTACCGGACCACTGTTCCAGTTCCTTATTCAGAGCTGCTCCAAAGATGGTTGGGCTATTTTTAAACCCTTGTGGCAGCACGGTCCAGCAGAGCTGAGTCCTCCTCCCAGTCGACGGATCTTCCCATTCAAAAGCAAAAATCTTTTGGCTGTTTTCTTCCAGAGGTATACAAAAGAAAGCGTCTTTCAAATCTATAACAGAGAAATATGCATTTGATTCATTGATAGTTGTTAACAGCGTATATGGATTAGGGACTATTGGATGAATGTCCACCACTAACTGGTTTATTGCTCTTAAATCTTGGACCAGCCTATATCCTTGGTTATGCGGCTTTTTCACTGGAAGGACAGGAGTATTATAATCAGATTGACATTCTCTTAAAAGTCCGTATTTAAGAAAATTATTTATTATTGGTTCCAAACCTTTTCTGGCTTCTATACTAATAGGATACTGTTTCTTTCTTACCGGTCGAGCTCCTGTTTTCAATTCAACTTTTACCGGTTCCACATTTTTCGCTCTTCCTGGTTTCTCTGTTGCCCAAACAAAAGGGTAAACTGCATCTTTAAGCTCTTCTGGAATTTCTTCAGATTCATCTGTGTTTGTCTGTAATAAACAAACTTGGGCTTGCCAGGCATTAGCTTCAGGAAAATGAACTTGGATTCTTCCTTTTTTAAAGTTGATTTGTGCTCCCAATTTATTCAATAAATCCCGTCCTAAGAGAGGCATGGTGCATTCCGGTATATATAAAAATTCATGCATCAGTGTTTTTCCTCCAATTTTACATTTTAAAGGTTTCAAAAAAGGCCTTATCTCCTTCTTTCCCGTGACCCCAACAATAGATACATTAAATTTACTCATTGGTCCTTTACATGTATTTATAACAGAATATTTTGCTCCAGTATCTACTAAAAAATCGACTACTTCATCTCCCAGCTTTACTGGAACCAGGGGCTCAGCTGGGAAAATATCATTTTCTACCCCCGGTCCCCATCATTCAGAATCTCCTCCCATCATAAGTAAATCAGCTTCAGGTGGTATCTGCTGTGACTGAGTCACGACTGCTCCTTTGTTCTCTGGACACTCACTCTTCCAGTGTCCCTGTTTCTTGCATACAGCACATTGATTAAATCCTAATGGGGTATATTGTTTAAACATATCTCTACCTCCTCTGCCTTTTCCTCTCAAATACCCTCTACCTCTACCTCTCAAATATCTTCTGCCTCTTCCTCCAGCTGATCCTTGGGCATTTACAAAAGCAGCTGCTAAAATAGCAGCTTTTTGTTTCCTATCTTTTATTTTTTCTTTTTCCTGATTTTTCTTTTCCTCCTCTTCCCTATTGTTATACACCTTATAAGCAATTTCAATTAGCTGTGATATAGTCATTCCTGTAATCCCATCCACTTTCTGCAATTTCTTTCGAATATCTGGAGCAGCTTGCCCTACAAACAAAGTAGTAAATATTGCTCTGTTCTCATCACTCTCAGGATGATCTAAGTCTGTCCATTTCCTAGCTGCCTCACATAATCGTTCATAAAAGGTGGATGGGTCCTCTGTTTTTCCCTGAATTATTTGAGTCAATTTCGCCAAATTCTTTGGGCGGGATATTCCATTCTTTACTCCATACAAAATTAATTGTTGATACCGTTTAATCATCAATTTCCCATCATTACTATTAGGATTCCAATTTGGGTCTTGAGTTGGCATAAAATGAGCAGGACCTTCTCTTGCATTTATTCTTTCATTTTCCATATTTGCTTTTTCTAATACTACCCTCTTTTCTTCAGGAGTAAACAAATTATTCAAAAGAATTTGAATATCTTTCCAATCTGGATTATGATTTTCAATAATTGTTCGAAAGGATCTATACACCTTTTCTGGATTCTCTCTGTATGATCCTGCTAACTCTTTCCAATTCATTAAATCAGAAGTTGTAAATGGTACTTTCACAAATACTGGCTCCCCCCTTGGGCCCACTGCCTGGCGAAGGGGTGCTAACAATACAGACCCTTGCTGGGTTCTAGTCCTGCCAGCTATCGGACTAAAAGTATTGCTTCCTCTTGCTTCGGTTTCAGAAGTTTCATTTTTACTTGGTGGTACTAACATTTGTGTATCCTCCTCTTCTTCTCCTAGTTTTAAACACCGTTTTCCTATGCTACATGCAGAACAACAATGCGCTTTTGGTTCCTTATTTTCCATCATCATCATCATCACCACATTAGAATCCGAATCTAAAAGCTTACATTTTTTCCGAATTTCATGATCATTTCTCAAAGAAAAAAACAAATCTACATAAGGTACCTCATCCCATTTTCCTTGTCTTCTACAAAATAACATTAACTGTAAAATAGTATTATATTGCAAGGTTCCCAATTCTGGCCATTTTTCCTCATCTTCCAATTTGTACATTGGCCACCATCTAGTCAATTAATTTATCCTTTCTCAAAGGATCACCCCCAAATTTTCCCCAGTGTTTAATGATGCATCCTAAGGGGGAACAAGGTGTTACTTTTGATGGTTGAGCTCCCATATCTTTACCAAAAAAGAACGTTCTTAACCACAACTTCATATACTCCAGTCGTCACCGTCAAACGCATATGAATATATCGGTTTACCCCTGGCGCCTACAACTTCATATACTCCAGTCGTCACTGTCAAACGCATATGAATATACCTCTTTACCTGTGGCCACAATTCCTTACCAAATGCATGCACAGTTTTATACTCCAGAACAATATCTCATTTACCTTAGCGTTGCACCGTTGAGTCGCTCACCTGCTCTGGTCGGGGAGAATACTCACGGAGTCCCCGATCAAAAGGTCGGTGCGCGCTGGAGTCCGGAGAGCAGAGTCTCCCCACCGAGAGCCGGCGAGTCGATCCGGGCAAGGCTTCACAGCAGTCCCACCTGGGTCGCCAAAAACTGTTGTCCGAAAAGCGGATTCGTGCCCGGCGTGCAAGTAACCAATTCCACACGCTCAGGAGAGATATTGTTTTATTCAGGCCTGGGTGCTCGGTGGACTTGCCACAAATCAAGCACACCTGGTCTAGTCACCTTTCTGTTTATATCCATGCTTCTCATACATAATTTAAATTTCCTTGTTACATATTCATTACATTTCCGAGAACTAATTATAATATTACATCATCTTAAACACATGCGCACTAAAGCCTTTAGGGTCTTCTTGGGGGTCTCGGGTGGTCTCTGGTGGTCGGCAGGGTAGTGAACTCTTCATGAGCTTATTTCCTCTTTTACCTTATAGGGTCGCAATTTGTCCCTAAGCCACGCTTGGACCACGTTTGTTTATAGTTTCCATAGCTCACTACCTCTAAAACACACAGCTTATAATTAATTACTACTCCACACAATTACAAACACACACCTGTTAGTTATCTAACTTCTAAGCAACAAATCTGCATTGTTTAAAATTACAGAAGCGAGCAATATAGAATCCACAACAAACTATCTATCACCATAGTGTTCTTAAATTAAAACACATACATCTTGATCTCCTCCAATCAAACACCCACTCACTAGCTTCATCATTCTGGTTTCTTATTAACTGGTCTTTTAACCCAGTTCTGGGTGAGGGCTATACACAGGATGATACCACTTTAAAAATTAATGTTGATTAAGATTAACATTAACAATTCCCCCCTTTGAGACTTACGATGTTAAGCATCATGAGTCTCATAATACTTATTTTCTACAAAAAGATACAAATTGAATCATACAACATGTAATCATAATTAAAATAACGATCCGTACCACAAACAAAAATAATTGTCTAAGCCAATTTAAATTTGGAAGCCACGAGAACAACCAAGAAAAATCTAATCCTTCCCGTTCTTTAAACCCATATGCCAAATCTTTTCATTGTTGAATTTTCTTCTCTACTAACTGTGAATTATCACTCAAATTAAAACAACACATTCCTTTAAATTCTTCACAACCATGATTGTGTCTTAAAAGTAAATAGTCAATTGCAGCCCTGTTTTCAAGGGTAGCTTCTCTTATTTGTGTCATTTCGGTACCAATAGCCGAAAGTGCTTGGGAGGTATAATTTATGTCTTTTACTAAAGCACAAGTAATCCGTTTTATGGTGTGATAATTCATAGCTACTCCAGCTCCGGGTGCTAGGATAGCTGCAGCTGACATCTCACTTGAACTGTATAAAGTGACTCGCGAGTCACAATTCTCTGGTATCTGATGTACGCTCCTTTTAGTTCGTGCACCATGTTCTAAGTCCTTTTTGTCTATCAGCAGCGGAGCTATCCTCCCTATTGAACACGGACCTCCGGTCACATTCGCTGGAATATAGGAATATGCTATTCGTCCACACAACAAAAACCATCCAAGGGGTAATTTAGTATGAGCCCATGCATAACTCTGAAGTTGAGTGGAGTTACATCTCAAAGGAGGTTGTAAACGCGTTAAATTTTCACATTTAGAAGTGCAATTTATAAATTTAACACAATGCCCAGCTGGAAGCATTCCTCGCACCTTGACTCTTAACATCCCTCTCTCCTTAAATCTAGTTGTTTTTCCTAAACTATAAATGCTACGATAAGTTAATTTAATATCAAAACTTTGAAACATTGTATAATTCTTCATCAATTCCAATGGGGTTGGTACTCCTACCAAACAAGAACTATACATCCCTCCCACAGAATTCTCGGCTGAAATACAAAAGGAAGACATGTTGGTTACTCCTCGGGCTAAAAGTTCCCAGATATTTCGATTTCTATCCCATTTTGGTAACAAAAATTGAGAATCAATCTGACTGATCGTTATTATTAACAACAACACATTCCACATCTTCCCTCTCTCTCTGATTTAATTCTGTTCAATAATCAAATTGTTACACTAATTTAGCAGCATCTCCAGTATCTCATTGAACACGCCGCAAAGTTAACTTCAATGGTTCCTTAAATACAGATGTCCACAGTCCAGGTGGAATTTTCTTAATCCTCGTATAATGAATCCAAGAATCTATTCCTTCCAGTTTCACAGCAGTGTTTGTTGTTAACAGCACCTGGAAAGGTCCTTTCCACTTTTCTCCAAGAGGGTCGTCCTTCCACGTTCGCAAATAAACTTGATCCCCTGGATTAAATGAGTGTACTGGAAATTCAAGAGGTAAAGGTGTCTTCAAAAGGACATACTTATGCAAAGAATTCAACACCTTACTCAAAGATAAAAGATATTCAGTTAATACTTTTTCTCCTATTACATGCATTTGTTCTGATCCTCCTGTCAAATTAACACTATAAGGTTTTCCATATAAAATTTCAAATGGACTCACTTTTTCTTTAGCTCTAGGGGTCACCCTAATTCTCAACAAGGCAAGTGGTAAGGCTTCGATCCACTTCAATTGAGCTTCCTGACATATTTTAGAAATTTGTCTTTTCAATGTTTGATTCATCCTTTCCACCTGCCCACTAGATTGAGGTCTCCAAGGGGTATGGAGATCCCACTTAATCCCTAATGTCTTACTCATGTTTTTAACAACCTCTGCTACAAAATGTGGACCTCTGTCTGAGGATATTCCTAAAGGGACTCCAAACCTTGGAATTATTTCTTTCAACAAATGTTTTACAACCCCTTTTGCCTTGTTGGTTCGACACGGGAAAGCTTCCGGCCATCCAGAGAAGGTATCTACCAGTATCAATAGATATCGGTATTGGTTACATCGCGGTAACTCTGAAAAATCTATTTGCCAATACTCACCGGAAGTTATGCCTCTTTTTACCTCTCCAGGAGGGGGTCGGATTTCTATTTTCGGATTGTTCCTAAGACAAATCTCACATTTATTACTCACACTTTTAGCAATCAATAACATTTTGGTTCCTATCGCGTATCGTCTTACTGATTCCACCATTGCCTCTGCTCCCATGTGTGTTTCAGCACGGGTTTTGACCATTAATTTCTTCATAATTTCAGGGGTTACTATACATTGTCCATGTGAAGTTATCCACCATCCTCGATCATTCTTCTTACAATGTAATAACATAGCTAATTTATTTTCTTTCTCATTATAATTTGGGGATTCCACCTGAATTTCTTTTGATGGAATTAAAACATAAATCATAGTATTTAATGCTACACGTTTAGCAGCCTCGTCTGCTTTTCGATTTCCTTGTATTACTTTTGAGTCCCCTTTTTGATGAGCTTTACAATGAATCGCCGCAACTTCTTTAGGTTTCTGTACTGCTTCCAACAAATTCAAAATCTCGGTTCCGTATTTTATAGGGGTACCGCTAGCAGATAAAAGTCCTCGCTCCTTCCATATTGCTCCATGAGCATGCACAACTCCAAAAGCATATTTAGAATCTGTATAGATGTTAACTCTTTTACCTTTAGCCAAATTTAAGGCTTTTGTGAGGGCTATAATTTCTGCTTTCTGGGCGGATGGTATTTGGAGGTAATGCTTTTACTTCTCGATCTTCAGTTAAAGTTACCACGGCATAACCAGCCCTCCTTTCTCCTTTTACAACAAAGCTGCTTCCATCAGTAAATAATTCTTCATCCGGAGTTTGGAGAGGGACATCTTTCAGATCTGGCCTGCTGGCATACACCTGTTCGATAACTTGTAAACAATCATGGTTAAGATCACTCTCTTTTTCACTTGGCATTAAAGAGGCAGGATTTAAAATTGTACTCACTTTCAAAATGATGTCGTCTTGTTCCACTAACAAAGCCTGATATTGTAACAAACGACTAGGGGTTAGCCAATGATGTCCTTTTTGTTCCAGTACTGCAAGTACCGCATGCGGGACGTGAACCGTTATTTTCTGTCCCAATGTCAATTTTCTAGCTTCTTGAATGATGAGAACTGTTGCCGCAACTGCCCGCAAGCAGCTAGGCCATCCTGAGCTTACTTTATCTAATTGTTTGGGAAAGTAAGCCACTGGTCTTTTCCAGTCTCCCAAAAGTTGAGTCAAAACCCCCATAGCTACATGTCTCTTCTCATGCACAAATAGCTCAAAGGGTTTGGTCAGATTTGGAAGTCCTAAAGCTGGAGTTTTCATTAAAGTCTGTTTAATGTCATCAAAACTTTTTCGGCACTCTGGAGTCCATTCTAACAATTCTTCAGGGCCTTTGGTTGCCTCATACAGTGGTTTTGCCATCAAACCATAATTTGGAATCCAAAGGCGACACCATCCAGCCATTCCTAAAAATCCTCTCAACTCTCTTTTAGATTGAGGGGGTGCCATCCTGCAAATGGCTTCTTTTCCACCATTTCCCAATCTTCGCTGTCCTTGGGAAATCTCAAACCCCAAATAAATTACAGTTTGTTTTGCAATTTGTGCTTTCTTCTCTGACACCCTATACCCGGCCATTCCCCAAAAGTTTAGGAGGCTGACAGTCTTTTCTTTGCAGATTTCAATAGTATCTGCTCCCAATAGGATGTCATCAACATATTGAAGGAGGGTGATTTGATCTTCCTTACCGGACCACTGTTCCAGTTCCTTATTCAGAGCTGCTCCAAAGATGGTTGGGCTATTTTTAAACCCTTGTGGCAGCACGGTCCAGCAGAGCTGAGTCCTCCTCCCAGTCGACGGATCTTCCCATTCAAAAGCAAAAATCTTTTGGCTGTTTTCTTCCAGAGGTATACAAAAGAAAGCGTCTTTCAAATCTATAACAGAGAAATATGCATTTGATTCATTGATAGTTGTTAACAGCGTATATGGATCAGGGACTATTGGATGAATGTCCACCACTAACTGG
Source organism: Calonectris borealis (assembly GCF_964195595.1). Lineage (NCBI taxonomy): Eukaryota > Metazoa > Chordata > Aves > Procellariiformes > Procellariidae > Calonectris > Calonectris borealis. Next base: position 1,292,825 of record NW_027441455.1, on the reverse strand, counting down.
TTTATTGCTCTTAAATCTTGGACCAGCCTATATCCTTGGTTATGCGGCTTTTTCACTGGAAGGACAGGAGTATTATAATCAGATTGACATTCTCTTAAAAGTCCGTATTTAAGAAAATTATTTATTATTGGTTCCAAACCTTTTCTGGCTTCTATACTAATAGGATACTGTTTCTTTCTTACCGGTCAAGCTCCTGTTTTCAATTCAACTTTTACCGGTTCCACATTTTTCGCTCTTCCTGGTTTCTCTGTTGCCCAAACAAAAGGGTAAACTGCATCTTTAAGCTCTTCTGGAATTTCTTCAGATTCATCTGTGTTTGTCTGTAATAAATAAACTTGGGCTTGCCAGGCATTAGCTTCAGGAAAATGAACTTGGATTCTTCCTTTTTTAAAGTTGATTTGTGCTCCCAATTTATTCAATAAATCCCGTCCTAAGAGAGGCATGGTGCATTCCGGTATATATAAAAATTCATGCATCAGTGTTTTTCCTCCAATTTTACATTTTAAAGGTTTCAAAAAAGGCCTTATCTCCTTCTTTCCCGTGACCCCAACAATAGATACATTAAATTTACTCATTGGTCCTTTACATGTATTTATAACAGAATATTTTGCTCCAGTATCTACTAAAAAATCGACTACTTCATCTCCCAGCTTTACTGGAACCAGGGGCTCAGCTGGGAAAATATCATTTTCTACCCCCGGTCCCCATCATTCAGAATCTCCTCCCATCATAAGTAAATCAGCTTCAGGTGGTATCTGCTGTGACTGAGTCACGACTGCTCCTTTGTTCTCTGGACACTCACTCTTCCAGTGTCCCTGTTTCTTGCATACAGCACATTGATTAAATCCTAATGGGGTATATTGTTTAAACATATCTCTACCTCCTCTGCCTTTTCCTCTCAAATACCCTCTACCTCTACCTCTCAAATATCTTCTGCCTCTTCCTCCAGCTGATCCTTGGGCATTTACAAAAGCAGCTGCTAAAATAGCAGCTTTTTGTTTCCTATCTTTTATTTTTTCTTTTTCCTGATTTTTCTTTTCCTCCTCTTCCCTATTGTTATACACCTTATAAGCAATTTCAATTAGCTGTGATATAGTCATTCCTGTAATCCCATCCACTTTCTGCAATTTCTTTCGAATATCTGGAGCAGCTTGCCCTACAAACAAAGTAGTAAATATTGCTCTGTTCTCATCACTCTCAGGATGATCTAAGTCTGTCCATTTCCTAGCTGCCTCACATAATCGTTCATAAAAGGTGGATGGGTCCTCTGTTTTTCCCTGAATTATTTGAGTCAATTTCGCCAAATTCTTTGGGCGGGATATTCCATTCTTTACTCCATACAAAATTAATTGTTGATACCGTTTAATCATCAATTTCCCATCATTACTATTAGGATTCCAATTTGGGTCTTGAGTTGGCATAAAATGAGCAGGACCTTCTCTTGCATTTATTCTTTCATTTTCCATATTTGCTTTTTCTAATACTACCCTCTTTTCTTCAGGAGTAAACAAATTATTCAAAAGAATTTGAATATCTTTCCAATCTGGATTATGATTTTCAATAATTGTTCGAAAGGATCTATACACCTTTTCTGGATTCTCTCTGTATGATCCTGCTAACTCTTTCCAATTCATTAAATCAGAAGTTGTAAATGGTACTTTCACAAATACTGGCTCCCCCCTTGGGCCCACTGCCTGGCGAAGGGGTGCTAACAATACAGACCCTTGCTGGGTTCTAGTCCTGCCAGCTATCGGACTAAAAGTATTGCTTCCTCTTGCTTCGGTTTCAGAAGTTTCATTTTTACTTGGTGGTACTAACATTTGTGTATCCTCCTCTTCTTCTCCTAGTTTTAAACACCGTTTTCCTATGCTACATGCAGAACAACAATGCGCTTTTGGTTCCTTATTTTCCATCATCATCATCATCACCACATTAGAATCCGAATCTAAAAGCTTACATTTTTTCCGAATTTCATGATCATTTCTCAAAGAAAAAAACAAATCTACATAAGGTACCTCATCCCATTTTCCTTGTCTTCTACAAAATAACATTAACTGTAAAATAGTATTATATTGCAAGGTTCCCAATTCTGGCCATTTTTCCTCATCTTCCAATTTGTACATTGGCCACCATCTAGTCAATTAATTTATCCTTTCTCAAAGGATCACCCCCAAATTTTCCCCAGTGTTTAATGATGCATCCTAAGGGGGAACAAGGTGTTACTTTTGATGGTTGAGCTCCCATATCTTTACCAAAAAAGAACGTTCTTAACCACAACTTCATATACTCCAGTCGTCACCGTCAAACGCATATGAATATATCGGTTTACCCCTGGCGCCTACAACTTCATATACTCCAGTCGTCACTGTCAAACGCATATGAATATACCTCTTTACCTGTGGCCACAATTCCTTACCAAATGCATGCACAGTTTTATACTCCAGAACAATATCTCATTTACCTTAGCGTTGCACCGTTGAGTCGCTCACCTGCTCTGGTCGGGGAGAATACTCACGGAGTCCCCGATCAAAAGGTCGGTGCGCGCTGGAGTCCGGAGAGCAGAGTCTCCCCACCGAGAGCCGGCGAGTCGATCCGGGCAAGGCTTCACAGCAGTCCCACCTGGGTCGCCAAAAACTGTTGTCCGAAAAGCGGATTCGTGCCCGGCGTGCAAGTAACCAATTCCACACGCTCAGGAGAGAGATTGTTTTATTCAGGCCTGGGTGCTCGGTGGACTTGCCACAAATCAAGCACACCTGGTCTAGTCACCTTTCTGTTTATATCCATGCTTCTCATACATAATTTAAATTTCCTTGTTACATATTCATTACATTTCCGAGAACTAATTATAATATTACATCATCTTAAACACATGCGCACTAAAGCCTTTAGGGTCTTCTTGGGGGTCTCGGGTGGTCTCTGGTGGTCGGCAGGGTAGTGAACTCTTCATGAGCTTATTTCCTCTTTTACCTTATAGGGTCGCAATTTGTCCCTAAGCCACGCTTGGACCACGTTTGTTTATAGTTTCCATAGCTCACTACCTCTAAAACACACAGCTTATAATTAATTACTACTCCACACAATTACAAACACACACCTGTTAGTTATCTAACTTCTAAGCAACAAATCTGCATTGTTTAAAATTACAGAAGCGAGCAATATAGAATCCACAACAAACTATCTATCACCATAGTGTTCTTAAATTAAAACACATACATCTTGATCTCCTCCAATCAAACACCCACTCACTAGCTTCATCATTCTGGTTTCTTATTAACTGGTCTTTTAACCCAGTTCTGGGTGAGGGCTATACACAGGATGATACCACTTTAAAAATTAATGTTGATTAAGATTAACATTAACAATTCCCCCCTTTGAGACTTACGATGTTAAGCATCATGAGTCTCATAATACTTATTTTCTACAAAAAGATACAAATTGAATCATACAACATGTAATCATAATTAAAATAACGATCCGTACCACAAACAAAAATAATTGTCTAAGCCAATTTAAATTTGGAAGCCACGAGAACAACCAAGAAAAATCTAATCCTTCCCGTTCTTTAAACCCATATGCCAAATCTTTTAATTGTTGAATTTTCTTCTCTACTAACTGTGAATTATCACTCAAATTAAAACAACACATTCCTTTAAATTCTTCACAACCATGATTGTGTCTTAAAAGTAAATAGTCAATTGCAGCCCTGTTTTCAAGGGTAGCTTCTCTTATTTGTGTCATTTCGGTACCAATAGCCGAAAGTGCTTGGGAGGTATAATTTATGTCTTTTACTAAAGCACAAGTAATCCGTTTTATGGTGTGATAATTCATAGCTACTCCAGCTCCGGGTGCTAGGATAGCTGCAGCTGACATCTCACTTGAACTGTATAAAGTGACTCGCGAGTCACAATTCTCTGGTATCTGATGTACGCTCCTTTTAGTTCGTGCACCATGTTCTAAGTCCTTTTTGTCTATCAGCAGCGGAGCTATCCTCCCTATTGAACACGGACCTCCGGTCACATTCGCTGGAATATAGGAATATGCTATTCGTCCACACAACAAAAACCATCCAAGGGGTAATTTAGTATGAGCCCAGGCATAACTCTGAAGTTGAGTGGAGTTACATCTCAAAGGAGGTTGTAAACGCGTTAAATTTTCACATTTAGAAGTGCAATTTATAAATTTAACACAATGCCCAGCTGGAAGCATTCCTCGCACCTTGACTCTTAACATCCCTCTCTCCTTAAATCTAGTTGTTTTTCCTAAACTATAAATGCTACGATAAGTTAATTTAATATCAAAACTTTGAAACATTGTATAATTCTTCATCAATTCCAATGGGGTTGGTACTCCTACCAAACAAGAACTATACATCCCTCCCACAGAATTCTCGGCTGAAATACAAAAGGAAGACATGTTGGTTACTCCTCGGGCTAAAAGTTCCCAGATATTTCGATTTCTATCCCATTTTGGTAACAAAAATTGAGAATCAATCTGACTGATCGTTATTATTAACAACAACACATTCCACATCTTCCCTCTCTCTCTGATTTAATTCTGTTCAATAATCAAATTGTTACACTAATTTAGCAGCATCTCCAGTATCTCATTGAACACGCCGCAAAGTTAACTTCAATGGTTCCTTAAATACAGATGTCCACAGTCCAGGTGGAATTTTCTTAATCCTCGTATAATGAATCCAAGAATCTATTCCTTCCAGTTTCACAGCAGTGTTTGTTGTTAACAGCACCTGGAAAGGTCCTTTCCACTTTTCTCCAAGAGGGTCGTCCTTCCACGTTCGCAAATAAACTTGATCCCCTGGATTAAATGAGTGTACTGGAAATTCAAGAGGTAAAGGTGTCTTCAAAAGGACATACTTATGCAAAGAATTCAACACCTTACTCAAAGATAAAAGATATTCAGTTAATACTTTTTCTCCTATTACATGCATTTGTTCTGATCCTCCTGTCAAATTAACACTATAAGGTTTTCCATATAAAATTTCAAATGGACTCACTTTTTCTTTAGCTCTAGGGGTCACCCTAATTCTCAACAAGGCAAGTGGTAAGGCTTCGATCCACTTCAATTGAGCTTCCTGACATATTTTAGAAATTTGTCTTTTCAATGTTTGATTCATCCTTTCCACCTGCCCACTAGATTGAGGTCTCCAAGGGGTATGGAGATCCCACTTAATCCCTAATGTCTTACTCATGTTTTTAACAACCTCTGCTACAAAATGTGGACCTCTGTCTGAGGCTATTCCTAAAGGGACTCCAAACCTTGGAATTATTTCTTTCAACAAATGTTTTACAACCCCTTTTGCCTTGTTGGTTCGACACGGGAAAGCTTCCGGCCATCCAGAGAAGGTATCTACCAGTATCAATAGATATCGGTATTGGTTACATCGCGGTAACTCTGAAAAATCTATTTGCCAATACTCACCGGAAGTTATGCCTCTTTTTACCTCTCCAGGAGGGGGTCGGATTTCTATTTTCGGATTGTTCCTAAGACAAATCTCACATTTATTACTCACACTTTTAGCAATCAATAACATTTTGGTTCCTATCGCGTATCGTCTTACTGATTCCACCATTGCCTCTGCTCCCATGTGTGTTTCAGCACGGGTTTTGACCATTAATTTCTTCATAATTTCAGGGGTTACTATACATTGTCCATGTGAAGTTATCCACCATCCTCGATCATTCTTCTTACAATGTAATAACATAGCTAATTTATTTTCTTTCTCATTATAATTTGGGGATTCCACCTGAATTTCTTTTGATGGAATTAAAACATAAATCATAGTATTTAATGCTACACGTTTAGCAGCCTCGTCTGCTTTTCGATTTCCTTGTATTACTTTTGAGTCCCCTTTTTGATGAGCTTTACAATGAATCGCCGCAACTTCTTTAGGTTTCTGTACTGCTTCCAACAAATTCAAAATCTCGGTTCCGTATTTTATAGGGGTACCGCTAGCAGATAAAAGTCCTCGCTCCTTCCATATTGCTCCATGAGCATGCACAACTCCAAAAGCATATTTAGAATCTGTATAGATGTTAACTCTTTTACCTTTAGCCAAATTTAAGGCTTTTGTGAGGGCTATAATTTCTGCTTTCTGGGCGGATGGTATTTGGAGGTAATGCTTTTACTTCTCGATCTTCAGTTAAAGTTACCACGGCATAACCAGCCCTCCTTTCTCCTTTTACAACAAAGCTGCTTCCATCAGTAAATAATTCTTCATCCGGAGTTTGGAGAGGGACATCTTTCAGATCTGGCCTGCTGGCATACACCTGTTCGATAACTTGTAAACAATCATGGTTAAGATCACTCTCTTTTTCACTTGGCATTAAAGAGGCAGGATTTAAAATTGTACTCACTTTCAAAATGATGTCGTCTTGTTCCACTAACAAAGCCTGATATTGTAACAAACGACTAGGGGTTAGCCAATGATGTCCTTTTTGTTCCAGTACTGCAAGTACCGCATGCGGGACGTGAACCGTTATTTTCTGTCCCAATGTCAATTTTCTAGCTTCTTGAATGATGAGAACTGTTGCCGCAACTGCCCGCAAGCAGCTAGGCCATCCTGAGCTTACTTTATCTAATTGTTTGGGAAAGTAAGCCACTGGTCTTTTCCAGTCTCCCAAAAGTTGAGTCAAAACCCCCATAGCTACATGTCTCTTCTCATGCACAAATAGCTCAAAGGGTTTGGTCAGATTTGGAAGTCCTAAAGCTGGAGTTTTCATTAAAGTCTGTTTAATGTCATCAAAACTTTTTCGGCACTCTGGAGTCCATTCTAACAATTCTTCAGGGCCTTTGGTTGCCTCATACAGTGGTTTTGCCATCAAACCATAATTTGGAATCCAAAGGCGACACCATCCAGCCATTCCTAAAAATCCTCTCAACTCTCTTTTAGATTGAGGGGGTGCCATCCTGCAAATGGCTTCTTTTCCACCATTTCCCAATCTTCGCTGTCCTTGGGAAATCTCAAACCCCAAATAAATTACAGTTTGTTTTGCAATTTGTGCTTTCTTCTCTGACACCCTATACCCGGCCATTCCCCAAAAGTTTAGGAGGCTGACAGTCTTTTCTTTGCAGATTTCAATAGTATCTGCTCCCAATAGGATGTCATCAACATATTGAAGGAGGGTGATTTGATCTTCCTTACCGGACCACTGTTCCAGTTCCTTATTCAGAGCTGCTCCAAAGATGGTTGGGCTATTTTTAAACCCTTGTGGCAGCACGGTCCAGCAGAGCTGAGTCCTCCTCCCAGTCGACGGATCTTCCCATTCAAAAGCAAAAATCTTTTGGCTGTTTTCTTCCAGAGGTATACAAAAGAAAGCGTCTTTCAAATCTATAACAGAGAAATATGCATTTGATTCATTGATAGTTGTTAACAGCGTATATGGATCAGGGACTATTGGATGAATGTCCACCAATAACTGGTTTATTGCTCTTAAATCTTGGACCAGCCTATATCCTTGGTTATGCGGCTTTTTCACTGGAAGGACAGGAGTATTATAATCAGATTGACATTCTCTTAAAAGTCCGTATTTAAGAAAATTATTTATTATTGGTTCCAAACCTTTTCTGGCTTCTATACTAATAGGATACTGTTTCTTTCTTACCGGTCAAGCTCCTGTTTTCAATTCAACTTTTACCGGTTCCACATTTTTCGCTCTTCCTGGTTTCTCTGTTGCCCAAACAAAAGGGTAAACTGCATCTTTAAGCTCTTCTGGAATTTCTTCAGATTCATCTGTGTTTGTCTGTAATAAATAAACTTGGGCTTGCCAGGCATTAGCTTCAGGAAAATGAACTTGGATTCTTCCTTTTTTAAAGTTGATTTGTGCTCCCAATTTATTCAATAAATCCCGTCCTAAGAGAGGCATGGTGCATTCCGGTATATATAAAAATTCATGCATCAGTGTTTTTCCTCCAATTTTACATTTTAAAGGTTTCAAAAAAGGCCTTATCTCCTTCTTTCCCGTGACCCCAACAATAGATACATTAAATTTACTCATTGGTCCTTTACATGTATTTATAACAGAATATTTTGCTCCAGTATCTACTAAAAAATCGACTACTTCATCTCCCAGCTTTACTGGAACCAGGGGCTCAGCTGGGAAAATATCATTTTCTACCCCCGGTCCCCATCATTCAGAATCTCCTCCCATCATAAGTAAATCAGCTTCAGGTGGTATCTGCTGTGACTGAGTCACGACTGCTCCTTTGTTCTCTGGACACTCACTCTTCCAGTGTCCCTGTTTCTTGCATACAGCACATTGATTAAATCCTAATGGGGTATATTGTTTAAACATATCTCTACCTCCTCTGCCTTTTCCTCTCAAATACCCTCTACCTCTACCTCTCAAATATCTTCTGCCTCTTCCTCCAGCTGATCCTTGGGCATTTACAAAAGCAGCTGCTAAAATAGCAGCTTTTTGTTTCCTATCTTTTATTTTTTCTTTTTCCTGATTTTTCTTTTCCTCCTCTTCCCTATTGTTATACACCTTATAAGCAATTTCAATTAGCTGTGATATAGTCATTCCTGTAATCCCATCCACTTTCTGCAATTTCTTTCGAATATCTGGAGCAGCTTGCCCTACAAACAAAGTAGTAAATATTGCTCTGTTCTCATCACTCTCAGGATGATCTAAGTCTGTCCATTTCCTAGCTGCCTCACATAATCGTTCATAAAAGGTGGATGGGTCCTCTGTTTTTCCCTGAATTATTTGAGTCAATTTCGCCAAATTCTTTGGGCGGGATATTCCATTCTTTACTCCATACAAAATTAATTGTTGATACCGTTTAATCATCAATTTCCCATCATTACTATTAGGATTCCAATTTGGGTCTTGAGTTGGCATAAAATGAGCAGGACCTTCTCTTGCATTTATTCTTTCATTTTCCATATTTGCTTTTTCTAATACTACCCTCTTTTCTTCAGGAGTAAACAAATTATTCAAAAGAATTTGAATATCTTTCCAATCTGGATTATGATTTTCAATAATTGTTCGAAAGGATCTATACACCTTTTCTGGATTCTCTCTGTATGATCCTGCTAACTCTTTCCAATTCATTAAATCAGAAGTTGTAAATGGTACTTTCACAAATACTGGCTCCCCCCTTGGGCCCACTGCCTGGCGAAGGGGTGCTAACAATACAGACCCTTGCTGGGTTCTAGTCCTGCCAGCTATCGGACTAAAAGTATTGCTTCCTCTTGCTTCGGTTTCAGAAGTTTCATTTTTACTTGGTGGTACTAACATTTGTGTATCCTCCTCTTCTTCTCCTAGTTTTAAACACCGTTTTCCTATGCTACATGCAGAACAACAATGCGCTTTTGGTTCCTTATTTTCCATCATCATCATCATCACCACATTAGAATCCGAATCTAAAAGCTTACATTTTTTCCGAATTTCATGATCATTTCTCAAAGAAAAAAACAAATCTACATAAGGTACCTCATCCCATTTTCCTTGTCTTCTACAAAATAACATTAACTGTAAAATAGTATTATATTGCAAGGTTCCCAATTCTGGCCATTTTTCCTCATCTTCCAATTTGTACATTGGCCACCATCTAGTCAATTAATTTATCCTTTCTCAAAGGATCACCCCCAAATTTTCCCCAGTGTTTAATGATGCATCCTAAGGGGGAACAAGGTGTTACTTTTGATGGTTGAGCTCCCATATCTTTACCAAAAAAGAACGTTCTTAACCACAACTTCATATACTCCAGTCGTCACCGTCAAACGCATATGAATATACCGGTTTACCCCTGGCGCCTACAACTTCATATACTCCAGTCGTCACTGTCAAACGCATATGAATATACCTCTTTACCTGTGGCCACAATTCCTTACCAAATGCATGCACAGTTTTATACTCCAGAACAATATCTCATTTACCTTAGCGTTGCACCGTTGAGTCGCTCACCTGCTCTGGTCGGGGAGAATACTCACGGAGTCCCCGATCAAAAGGTCGGTGCGCGCTGGAGTCCGGAGAGCAGAGTCTCCCCACCGAGAGCCGGCGAGTCGATCCGGGCAAGGCTTCACAGCAGTCCCACCTGGGTCGCCAAAAACTGTTGTCCGAAAAGCGGATTCGTGCCCGGCGTGCAAGTAACCAATTCCACACGCTCAGGAGAGAGATTGTTTTATTCAGGCCTGGGTGCTCGGTGGACTTGCCACAAATCAAGCACACCTGGTCTAGTCACCTTTCTGTTTATATCCATGCTTCTCATACATAATTTAAATTTCCTTGTTACATATTCATTACATTTCCGAGAACTAATTATAATATTACATCATCTTAAACACATGCGCACTAAAGCCTTTAGGGTCTTCTTGGGGGTCTCGGGTGGTCTCTGGTGGTCGGCAGGGTAGTGAACTCTTCATGAGCTTATTTCCTCTTTTACCTTATAGGGTCGCAATTTGTCCCTAAGCCATGCTTGGACCACGTTTGTTTATAGTTTCCATAGCTCACTACCTCTAAAACACACAGCTTATAATTAATTACTACTCCACACAATTACAAACACACACCTGTTAGTTATCTAACTTCTAAGCAACAAATCTGCATTGTTTAAAATTACAGAAGCGAGCAATATAGAACCCACAACAAACTATCTATCACCATAGTGTTCTTAAATTAAAACACATACATCTTGATCTCCTCCAATCAAACACCCACTCACTAGCTTCATCATTCTGGTTTCTTATTAACTGGTCTTTTAACCCAGTTCTGGGTGAGGGCTATACACAGGATGATACCACTTTAAAAATTAATGTTGATTAAGATTAACATTAACAATTCCCCCCTTTGAGACTTACGATGTTAAGCATCATGAGTCTCATAATACTTATTTTCTACAAAAAGATACAAATTGAATCATACAACATGTAATCATAATTAAAATAACGATCCGTACCACAAACAAAAATAATTGTCTAAGCCAATTTAAATTTGGAAGCCACGAGAACAACCAAGAAAAATCTAATCCTTCCCGTTCTTTAAACCCATATGCCAAATCTTTTCATTGTTGAATTTTCTTCTCTACTAACTGTGAATTATCACTCAAATTAAAACAACACATTCCTTTAAATTCTTCACAACCATGATTGTGTCTTAAAAGTAAATAGTCAATTGCAGCCCTGTTTTCAAGGGTAGCTTCTCTTATTTGTGTCATTTCGGTACCAATAGCCGAAAGTGCTTGGGAGGTATAATTTATGTCTTTTACTAAAGCACAAGTAATCCGTTTTATGGTGTGATAATTCATAGCTACTCCAACTCCGGGTGCTAGGATAGCTGCAGCTGACATCTCACTTGAACTGTATAAAGTGACTCGCGAGTCACAATTCTCTGGTATCTGATGTACGCTCCTTTTAGTTCGTGCACCATGTTCTAAGTCCTTTTTGTCTATCAGCAGCGGAGCTATCCTCCCTATTGAACACGGACCTCCGGTCACATTCGCTGGAATATAGGAATATGCTATTCGTCCACACAACAAAAACCATCCAAGGGGTAATTTAGTATGAGCCCATGCATAACTCTGAAGTTGAGTGGAGTTACATCTCAAAGGAGGTTGTAAACGCGTTAAATTTTCACATTTAGAAGTGCAATTTATAAATTTAACACAATGCCCAGCTGGAAGCATTCCTCGCACCTTGACTCTTAACATCCCTCTCTCCTTAAATCTAGTTGTTTTTCCTAAACTATAAATGCTACGATAAGTTAATTTAATATCAAAACTTTGAAACATTGTATAATTCTTCATCAATTCCAATGGGGTTGGTACTCCTACCAAACAAGAACTATACATCCCTCCCACAGAATTCTCGGCTGAAATACAAAAGGAAGACATGTTGGTTACTCCTCGGGCTAAAAGTTCCCAGATATTTCGATTTCTATCCCATTTTGGTAACAAAAATTGAGAATCAATCTGACTGATCGTTATTATTAACAACAACACATTCCACATCTTCCCTCTCTCTCTGATTTAATTCTGTTCAATAATCAAATTGTTACACTAATTTAGCAGCATCTCCAGTATCTCATTGAACACGCCGCAAAGTTAACTTCAATGGTTCCTTAAATACAGATGTCCACAGTCCAGGTGGAATTTTCTTAATCCTCGTATAATGAATCCAAGAATCTATTCCTTCCAGTTTCACAGCAGTGTTTGTTGTTAACAGCACCTGGAAAGGTCCTTTCCACTTTTCTCCAAGAGGGTCGTCCTTCCACGTTCGCAAATAAACTTGATCCCCTGGATTAAATGAGTGTACTGGAAATTCAAGAGGTAAAGGTGTCTTCAAAAGGACATACTTATGCAAAGAATTCAACACCTTACTCAAAGATAAAAGATATTCAGTTAATACTTTTTCTCCTATTACATGCATTTGTTCTGATCCTCCTGTCAAATTAACACTATAAGGTTTTCCATATAAAATTTCAAATGGACTCACTTTTTCTTTAGCTCTAGGGGTCACCCTAATTCTCAACAAGGCAAGTGGTAAGGCTTCGATCCACTTCAATTGAGCTTCCTGACATATTTTAGAAATTTGTCTTTTCAATGTTTGATTCATCCTTTCCACCTGCCCACTAGATTGAGGTCTCCAAGGGGTATGGAGATCCCACTTAATCCCTAATGTCTTACTCATGTTTTTAACAACCTCTGCTACAAAATGTGGACCTCTGTCTGAGGCTATTCCTAAAGGGACTCCAAACCTTGGAATTATTTCTTTCAACAAATGTTTTACAACCCCTTTTGCCTTGTTGGTTCGACACGGGAAAGCTTCCGGCCATCCAGAGAAGGTATCTACCAGTATCAATAGATATCGGTATTGGTTACATCGCGGTAACTCTGAAAAATCTATTTGCCAATACTCACCGGAAGTTATGCCTCTTTTTACCTCTCCAGGAGGGGGTCGGATTTCTATTTTCGGATTGTTCCTAAGACAAATCTCACATTTATTACTCACACTTTTAGCAATCAATAACATTTTGGTTCCTATCGCGTATCGTCTTACTGATTCCACCATTGCCTCTGCTCCCATGTGTGTTTCAGCACGGGTTTTGACCATTAATTTCTTCATAATTTCAGGGGTTACTATACATTGTCCATGTGAAGTTATCCACCATCCTCGATCATTCTTCTTACAATGTAATAACATAGCTAATTTATTTTCTTTCTCATTATAATTTGGGGATTCCACCTGAATTTCTTTTGATGGAATTAAAACATAAATCATAGTATTTAATGCTACACGTTTAGCAGCCTCGTCTGCTTTTCGATTTCCTTGTATTACTTTTGAGTCCCCTTTTTGATGAGCTTTACAATGAATCGCCGCAACTTCTTTAGGTTTCTGTACTGCTTCCAACAAATTCAAAATCTCGGTTCCGTATTTTATAGGGGTACCGCTAGCAGATAAAAGTCCTCGCTCCTTCCATATTGCTCCATGAGCATGCACAACTCCAAAAGCATATTTAGAATCTGTATAGATGTTAACTCTTTTACCTTTAGCCAAATTTAAGGCTTTTGTGAGGGCTATAATTTCTGCTTTCTGGGCGGATGGTATTTGGAGGTAATGCTTTTACTTCTCGATCTTCAGTTAAAGTTACCACGGCATAACCAGCCCTCCTTTCTCCTTTTACAACAAAGCTGCTTCCATCAGTAAATAATTCTTCATCCGGAGTTTGGAGAGGGACATCTTTCAGATCTGGCCTGCTGGCATACACCTGTTCGATAACTTGTAAACAATCATGGTTAAGATCACTCTCTTTTTCACTTGGCATTAAAGAGGCAGGATTTAAAATTGTACTCACTTTCAAAATGATGTCGTCTTGTTCCACTAACAAAGCCTGATATTGTAACAAACGACTAGGGGTTAGCCAATGATGTCCTTTTTGTTCCAGTACTGCAAGTACCGCATGCGGGACGTGAACCGTTATTTTCTGTCCCAATGTCAATTTTCTAGCTTCTTGAATGATGAGAACTGTTGCCGCAACTGCCCGCAAGCAGCTAGGCCATCCTGAGCTTACTTTATCTAATTGTTTGGGAAAGTAAGCCACTGGTCTTTTCCAGTCTCCCAAAAGTTGAGTCAAAACCCCCATAGCTACATGTCTCTTCTCATGCACAAATAGCTCAAAGGGTTTGGTCAGATTTGGAAGTCCTAAAGCTGGAGTTTTCATTAAAGTCTGTTTAATGTCATCAAAACTTTTTCGGCACTCTGGAGTCCATTCTAACAATTCTTCAGGGCCTTTGGTTGCCTCATACAGTGGTTTTGCCATCAAACCATAATTTGGAATCCAAAGGCGACACCATCCAGCCATTCCTAAAAATCCTCTCAACTCTCTTTTAGATTGAGGGGGTGCCATCCTGCAAATGGCTTCTTTTCCACCATTTCCCAATCTTCGCTGTCCTTGGGAAATCTCAAACCCCAAATAAATTACAGTTTGTTTTGCAATTTGTGCTTTCTTCTCTGACACCCTATACCCGGCCATTCCCCAAAAGTTTAGGAGGCTGACAGTCTTTTCTTTGCAGATTTCAATAGTATCTGCTCCCAATAGGATGTCATCAACATATTGAAGGAGGGTGATTTGATCTTCCTTACCGGACCACTGTTCCAGTTCCTTATTCAGAGCTGCTCCAAAGATGGTTGGGCTATTTTTAAACCCTTGTGGCAGCACGGTCCAGCAGAGCTGAGTCCTCCTCCCAGTCGACGGATCTTCCCATTCAAAAGCAAAAATCTTTTGGCTGTTTTCTTCCAGAGGTATACAAAAGAAAGCGTCTTTCAAATCTATAACAGAGAAATATGCATTTGATTCATTGATAGTTGTTAACAGCGTATATGGATCAGGGACTATTGGATGAATGTCCACCAATAACTGGTTTATTGCTCTTAAATCTTGGACCAGCCTATATCCTTGGTTATGCGGCTTTTTCACTGGAAGGACAGGAGTATTATAATCAGATTGACATTCTCTTAAAAGTCCGTATTTAAGAAAATTATTTATTATTGGTTCCAAACCTTTTCTGGCTTCTATACTAATAGGATACTGTTTCTTTCTTACCGGTCAAGCTCCTGTTTTCAATTCAACTTTTACCGGTTCCACATTTTTCGCTCTTCCTGGTTTCTCTGTTGCCCAAACAAAAGGGTAAACTGCATCTTTAAGCTCTTCTGGAATTTCTTCAGATTCATCTGTGTTTGTCTGTAATAAATAAACTTGGGCTTGCCAGGCATTAGCTTCAGGAAAATGAACTTGGATTCTTCCTTTTTTAAAGTTGATTTGTGCTCCCAATTTATTCAATAAATCCCGTCCTAAGAGAGGCATGGTGCATTCCGGTATATATAAAAATTCATGCATCAGTGTTTTTCCTCCAATTTTACATTTTAAAGGTTTCAAAAAAGGCCTTATCTCCTTCTTTCCCGTGACCCCAACAATAGATACATTAAATTTACTCATTGGTCCTTTACATGTATTTATAACAGAATATTTTGCTCCAGTATCTACTAAAAAATCGACTACTTCATCTCCCAGCTTTACTGGAACCAGGGGCTCAGCTGGGAAAATATCATTTTCTACCCCCGGTCCCCATCATTCAGAATCTCCTCCCATCATAAGTAAATCAGCTTCAGGTGGTATCTGCTGTGACTGAGTCACGACTGCTCCTTTGTTCTCTGGACACTCACTCTTCCAGTGTCCCTGTTTCTTGCATACAGCACATTGATTAAATCCTAATGGGGTATATTGTTTAAACATATCTCTACCTCCTCTGCCTTTTCCTCTCAAATACCCTCTACCTCTACCTCTCAAATATCTTCTGCCTCTTCCTCCAGCTGATCCTTGGGCATTTACAAAAGCAGCTGCTAAAATAGCAGCTTTTTGTTTCCTATCTTTTATTTTTTCTTTTTCCTGATTTTTCTTTTCCTCCTCTTCCCTATTGTTATACACCTTATAAGCAATTTCAATTAGCTGTGATATAGTCATTCCTGTAATCCCATCCACTTTCTGCAATTTCTTTCGAATATCTGGAGCAGCTTGCCCTACAAACAAAGTAGTAAATATTGCTCTGTTCTCATCACTCTCAGGATGATCTAAGTCTGTCCATTTCCTAGCTGCCTCACATAATCGTTCATAAAAGGTGGATGGGTCCTCTGTTTTTCCCTGAATTATTTGAGTCAATTTCGCCAAATTCTTTGGGCGGGATATTCCATTCTTTACTCCATACAAAATTAATTGTTGATACCGTTTAATCATCAATTTCCCATCATTACTATTAGGATTCCAATTTGGGTCTTGAGTTGGCATAAAATGAGCAGGACCTTCTCTTGCATTTATTCTTTCATTTTCCATATTTGCTTTTTCTAATACTACCCTCTTTTCTTCAGGAGTAAACAAATTATTCAAAAGAATTTGAATATCTTTCCAATCTGGATTATGATTTTCAATAATTGTTCGAAAGGATCTATACACCTTTTCTGGATTCTCTCTGTATGATCCTGCTAACTCTTTCCAATTCATTAAATCAGAAGTTGTAAATGGTACTTTCACAAATACTGGCTCCCCCCTTGGGCCCACTGCCTGGCGAAGGGGTGCTAACAATACAGACCCTTGCTGGGTTCTAGTCCTGCCAGCTATCGGACTAAAAGTATTGCTTCCTCTTGCTTCGGTTTCAGAAGTTTCATTTTTACTTGGTGGTACTAACATTTGTGTATCCTCCTCTTCTTCTCCTAGTTTTAAACACCGTTTTCCTATGCTACATGCAGAACAACAATGCGCTTTTGGTTCCTTATTTTCCATCATCATCATCATCACCACATTAGAATCCGAATCTAAAAGCTTACATTTTTTCCGAATTTCATGATCATTTCTCAAAGAAAAAAACAAATCTACATAAGGTACCTCATCCCATTTTCCTTGTCTTCTACAAAATAACATTAACTGTAAAATAGTATTATATTGCAAGGTTCCCAATTCTGGCCATTTTTCCTCATCTTCCAATTTGTACATTGGCCACCATCTAGTCAATTAATTTATCCTTTCTCAAAGGATCACCCCCAAATTTTCCCCAGTGTTTAATGATGCATCCTAAGGGGGAACAAGGTGTTACTTTTGATGGTTGAGCTCCCATATCTTTACCAAAAAAGAACGTTCTTAACCACAACTTCATATACTCCAGTCGTCACCGTCAAACGCATATGAATATACCGGTTTACCCCTGGCGCCTACAACTTCATATACTCCAGTCGTCACTGTCAAACGCATATGAATATACCTCTTTACCTGTGGCCACAATTCCTTACCAAATGCATGCACAGTTTTATACTCCAGAACAATATCTCATTTACCTTAGCGTTGCACCGTTGAGTCGCTCACCTGCTCTGGTCGGGGAGAATACTCACGGAGTCCCCGATCAAAAGGTCGGTGCGCGCTGGAGTCCGGAGAGCAGAGTCTCCCCACCGAGAGCCGGCGAGTCGATCCGGGCAAGGCTTCACAGCAGTCCCACCTGGGTCGCCAAAAACTGTTGTCCGAAAAGCGGATTCGTGCCCGGCGTGCAAGTAACCAATTCCACACGCTCAGGAGAGATATTGTTTTATTCAGGCCTGGGTGCTCGGTGGACTTGCCACAAATCAAGCACACCTGGTCTAGTCACCTTTCTGTTTATATCCATGCTTCTCATACATAATTTAAATTTCCTTGTTACATATTCATTACATTTCCGAGAACTAATTATAATATTACATCATCTTAAACACATGCGCACTAAAGCCTTTAGGGTCTTCTTGGGGGTCTCGGGTGGTCTCTGGTGGTCGGCAGGGTAGTGAACTCTTCATGAGCTTATTTCCTCTTTTACCTTATAGGGTCGCAATTTGTCCCTAAGCCATGCTTGGACCACGTTTGTTTATAGTTTCCATAGCTCACTACCTCTAAAACACACAGCTTATAATTAATTACTACTCCACACAATTACAAACACACACCTGTTAGTTATCTAACTTCTAAGCAACAAATCTGCATTGTTTAAAATTACAGAAGCGAGCAATATAGAACCCACAACAAACTATCTATCACCATAGTGTTCTTAAATTAAAACACATACATCTTGATCTCCTCCAATCAAACACCCACTCACTAGCTTCATCATTCTGGTTTCTTATTAACTGGTCTTTTAACCCAGTTCTGGGTGAGGGCTATACACAGGATGATACCACTTTAAAAATTAATGTTGATTAAGATTAACATTAACAATTCCCCCCTTTGAGACTTACGATGTTAAGCATCATGAGTCTCATAATACTTATTTTCTACAAAAAGATACAAATTGAATCATACAACATGTAATCATAATTAAAATAACGATCCGTACCACAAACAAAAATAATTGTCTAAGCCAATTTAAATTTGGAAGCCACGAGAACAACCAAGAAAAATCTAATCCTTCCCGTTCTTTAAACCCATATGCCAAATCTTTTAATTGTTGAATTTTCTTCTCTACTAACTGTGAATTATCACTCAAATTAAAACAACACATTCCTTTAAATTCTTCACAACCATGATTGTGTCTTAAAAGTAAATAGTCAATTGCAGCCCTGTTTTCAAGGGTAGCTTCTCTTATTTGTGTCATTTCGGTACCAATAGCCGAAAGTGCTTGGGAGGTATAATTTATGTCTTTTACTAAAGCACAAGTAATCCGTTTTATGGTGTGATAATTCATAGCTACTCCAACTCCGGGTGCTAGGATAGCTGCAGCTGACATCTCACTTGAACTGTATAAAGTGACTCGCGAGTCACAATTCTCTGGTATCTGATGTACGCTCCTTTTAGTTCGTGCACCATGTTCTAAGTCCTTTTTGTCTATCAGCAGCGGAGCTATCCTCCCTATTGAACACGGACCTCCGGTCACATTCGCTGGAATATAGGAATATGCTATTCGTCCACACAACAAAAACCATCCAAGGGGTAATTTAGTATGAGCCCATGCATAACTCTGAAGTTGAGTGGAGTTACATCTCAAAGGAGGTTGTAAACGCGTTAAATTTTCACATTTAGAAGTGCAATTTATAAATTTAACACAATGCCCAGCTGGAAGCATTCCTCGCACCTTGACTCTTAGCATCCCTCTCTCCTTAAATCTAGTTGTTTTTCCTAAACTATAAATGCTACGATAAGTTAATTTAATATCAAAACTTTGAAACATTGTATAATTCTTCATCAATTCCAATGGGGTTGGTACTCCTACCAAACAAGAACTATACATCCCTCCCACAGAATTCTCGGCTGAAATACAAAAGGAAGACATGTTGGTTACTCCTCGGGCTAAAAGTTCCCAGATATTTCGATTTCTATCCCATTTTGGTAACAAAAATTGAGAATCAATCTGACTGATCGTTATTATTAACAACAACACATTCCACATCTTCCCTCTCTCTCTGATTTAATTCTGTTCAATAATCAAATTGTTACACTAATTTAGCAGCATCTCCAGTATCTCATTGAACACGCCGCAAAGTTAACTTCAATGGTTCCTTAAATACAGATGTCCACAGTCCAGGTGGAATTTTCTTAATCCTCGTATAATGAATCCAAGAATCTATTCCTTCCAGTTTCACAGCAGTGTTTGTTGTTAACAGCACCTGGAAAGGTCCTTTCCACTTTTCTCCAAGAGGGTCGTCCTTCCACGTTCGCAAATAAACTTGATCCCCTGGATTAAATGAGTGTACTGGAAATTCAAGAGGTAAAGGTGTCTTCAAAAGGACATACTTATGCAAAGAATTCAACACCTTACTCAAAGATAAAAGATATTCAGTTAATACTTTTTCTCCTATTACATGCATTTGTTCTGATCCTCCTGTCAAATTAACACTATAAGGTTTTCCATATAAAATTTCAAATGGACTCACTTTTTCTTTAGCTCTAGGGGTCACCCTAATTCTCAACAAGGCAAGTGGTAAGGCTTCGATCCACTTCAATTGAGCTTCCTGACATATTTTAGAAATTTGTCTTTTCAATGTTTGATTCATCCTTTCCACCTGCCCACTAGATTGAGGTCTCCAAGGGGTATGGAGATCCCACTTAATCCCTAATGTCTTACTCATGTTTTTAACAACCTCTGCTACAAAATGTGGACCTCTGTCTGAGGATATTCCTAAAGGGACTCCAAACCTTGGAATTATTTCTTTCAACCAATGTTTTACAACCTCTTTTGCCTTGTTGGTTCGACACGGGAAAGCTTCCGGCCATCCAGAGAAGGTATCTACCAGTATCAATAGATATCGGTATTGGTTACATCGCGGTAACTCTGAAAAATCTATTTGCCAATACTCACCGGAAGTTATGCCTCTTTTTACCTCTCCAGGAGGGGGTCGGATTTCTATTTTCGGATTGTTCCTAAGACAAATCTCACATTTATTACTCACACTTTTAGCAATCAATAACATTTTGGTTCCTATCGCGTATCGTCTTACTGATTCCACCATTGCCTCTGCTCCCATGTGTGTTTCAGCACGGGTTTTGACCATTAATTTCTTCATAATTTCAGAGGTTACTATACATTGTCCATGTGAAGTTATCCACCATCCTCGATCATTCTTCTTACAATGTAATAACATAGCTAATTTATTTTCTTTCTCATTATAATTTGGGGATTCCACCTGAATTTCTTTTGATGGAATTAAAACATAAATCATAGTATTTAATGCTACACGTTTAGCAGCCTCGTCTGCTTTTCGATTTCCTTGTATTACTTTTGAGTCCCCTTTTTGATGAGCTTTACAATGAATCACCGCAACTTCTTTAGGTTTCTGTACTGCTTCCAACAAATTCAAAATCTCGGTTCCGTATTTTATAGGGGTACCGCTAGCAGATAAAAGTCCTCGCTCCTTCCATATTGCTCCATGAGCATGCACAACTCCAAAAGCATATTTAGAATCTGTATAGATGTTAACTCTTTTACCTTTAGCCAAATTTAAGGCTTTTGTGAGGGCTATAATTTCTGCTTTCTGGGCGGATGGTATTTGGAGGTAATGCTTTTACTTCTCGATCTTCAGTTAAAGTTACCACGGCATAACCAGCCCTCCTTTCTCCTTTTACAACAAAGCTGCTTCCATCAGTAAATAATTCTTCATCCGGAGTTTGGAGAGGGACATCTTTCAGATCTGGCCTGCTGGCATACACCTGTTCGATAACTTGTAAACAATCATGGTTAAGATCACTCTCTTTTTCACTTGGCATTAAAGAGGCAGGATTTAAAATTGTACTCACTTTCAAAATGATGTCGTCTTGTTCCACTAACAAAGCCTGATATTGTAACAAACGACTAGGGGTTAGCCAATGATGTCCTTTTTGTTCCAGTACTGCAAGTACCGCATGCGGGACGTGAACCGTTATTTTCTGTCCCAATGTCAATTTTCTAGCTTCTTGAATGATGAGAACTGTTGCCGCAACTGCCCGCAAGCAGCTAGGCCATCCTGAGCTTACTTTATCTAATTGTTTGGGAAAGTAAGCCACTGGTCTTTTCCAGTCTCCCAAAAGTTGAGTCAAAACCCCCATAGCTACATGTCTCTTCTCATGCACAAATAGCTCAAAGGGTTTGGTCAGATTTGGAAGTCCTAAAGCTGGAGTTTTCATTAAAGTCTGTTTAATGTCATCAAAACTTTTTCGGCACTCTGGAGTCCATTCTAACAATTCTTCAGGGCCTTTGGTTGCCTCATACAGTGGTTTTGCCATCAAACCATAATTTGGAATCCAAAGGCGACACCATCCAGCCATTCCTAAAAATCCTCTCAACTCTCTTTTAGATTGAGGGGGTGCCATCCTGCAAATGGCTTCTTTTCCACCATTTCCCAATCTTCGCTGTCCTTGGGAAATCTCAAACCCCAAATAAATTACAGTTTGTTTTGCAATTTGTGCTTTCTTCTCTGACACCCTATACCCGGCCATTCCCCAAAAGTTTAGGAGGCTGACAGTCTTTTCTTTGCAGATTTCAATAGTATCTGCTCCCAATAGGATGTCATCAACATATTGAAGGAGGGTGATTTGATCTTCCTTACCGGACCACTGTTCCAGTTCCTTATTCAGAGCTGCTCCAAAGATGGTTGGGCTATTTTTAAACCCTTGTGGCAGCACGGTCCAGCAGAGCTGAGTCCTCCTCCCAGTCGACGGATCTTCCCATTCAAAAGCAAAAATCTTTTGGCTGTTTTCTTCCAGAGGTATACAAAAGAAAGCGTCTTTCAAATCTATAACAGAGAAATATGCATTTGATTCATTGATAGTTGTTAACAGCGTATATGGATTAGGGACTATTGGATGAATGTCCACCACTAACTGGTTTATTGCTCTTAAATCTTGGACCAGCCTATATCCTTGGTTATGCGGCTTTTTCACTGGAAGGACAGGAGTATTATAATCAGATTGACATTCTCTTAAAAGTCCGTATTTAAGAAAATTATTTATTATTGGTTCCAAACCTTTTCTGGCTTCTATACTAATAGGATACTGTTTCTTTCTTACCGGTCGAGCTCCTGTTTTCAATTCAACTTTTACCGGTTCCACATTTTTCGCTCTTCCTGGTTTCTCTGTTGCCCAAACAAAAGGGTAAACTGCATCTTTAAGCTCTTCTGGAATTTCTTCAGATTCATCTGTGTTTGTCTGTAATAAACAAACTTGGGCTTGCCAGGCATTAGCTTCAGGAAAATGAACTTGGATTCTTCCTTTTTTAAAGTTGATTTGTGCTCCCAATTTATTCAATAAATCCCGTCCTAAGAGAGGCATGGTGCATTCCGGTATATATAAAAATTCATGCATCAGTGTTTTTCCTCCAATTTTACATTTTAAAGGTTTCAAAAAAGGCCGTATCTCCTTCTTTCCCGTGACCCCAACAATAGATACATTAAATTTACTCATTGGTCCTTTACATGTATTTATAACAGAATATTTTGCTCCAGTATCTACTAAAAAATCGACTACTTCATCTCCCAGCTTTACTGGAACCAGGGGCTCAGCTGGGAAAATATCATTTTCTACCCCCGGTCCCCATCATTCAGAATCTCCTCCCATCATAAGTAAATCAGCTTCAGGTGGTATCTGCTGTGACTGAGTCACGACTGCTCCTTTGTTCTCTGGACACTCACTCTTCCAGTGTCCCTGTTTCTTGCATACAGCACATTGATTAAATCCTAATGGGGTATATTGTTTAAACATATCTCTACCTCCTCTGCCTTTTCCTCTCAAATACCCTCTACCTCTACCTCTCAAATATCTTCTGCGTCTTCCTCCAGCTGATCCTTGGGCATTTACAAAAGCAGCTGCTAAAATAGCAGCTTTTTGTTTCCTATCTTTTATTTTTTCTTTTTCCTGATTTTTCTTTTCCTCCTCTTCCCTATTGTTATACACCTTATAAGCAATTTCAATTAGCTGTGATATAGTCATTCCTGTAATCCCATCCACTTTCTGCAATTTCTTTCGAATATCTGGAGCAGCTTGCCCTACAAACAAAGTAGTAAATATTGCTCTGTTCTCATCACTCTCAGGATGATCTAAGTCTGTCCATTTCCTAGCTGCCTCACATAATCGTTCATAAAAGGTGGATGGGTCCTCTGTTTTTCCCTGAATTATTTGAGTCAATTTCGCCAAATTCTTTGGGCGGGATATTCCATTCTTTACTCCATACAAAATTAATTGTTGATACCGTTTAATCATCAATTTCCCATCATTACTATTAGGATTCCAATTTGGGTCTTGAGTTGGCATAAAATGAGCAGGACCTTCTCTTGCATTTATTCTTTCATTTTCCATATTTGCTTTTTCTAATACTACCCTCTTTTCTTCAGGAGTAAACAAATTATTCAAAAGAATTTGAATATCTTTCCAATCTGGATTATGATTTTCAATAATTGTTCGAAAGGATCTATACACCTTTTCTGGATTCTCTCTGTATGATCCTGCTAACTCTTTCCAATTCATTAAATCAGAAGTTGTAAATGGTACTTTCACAAATACTGGCTCCCCCCTTGGGCCCACTGCCTGGCGAAGGGGTGCTAACAATACAGACCCTTGCTGGGTTCTAGTCCCGCCAGCTATCGGACTAAAAGTATTGCTTCCTCTTGCTTCGGTTTCAGAAGTTTCATTTTTACTTGGTGGTACTAACATTTGTGTATCCTCCTCTTCTTCTCCTAGTTTTAAACACCGTTTTCCTATGCTACATGCAGAACAACAATGCGCTTTTGGTTCCTTATTTTCCATCATCATCATCATCACCACATTAGAATCCGAATCTAAAAGCTTACATTTTTTCCGAATTTCATGATCATTTCTCAAAGAAAAAAACAAATCTACATAAGGTACCTCATCCCATTTTCCTTGTCTTCTACAAAATAACATTAACTGTAAAATAGTATTATATTGCAAGGTTCCCAATTCTGGCCATTTTTCCTCATCTTCCAATTTGTACATTGGCCACCATCTAGTCAATTAATTTATCCTTTCTCAAAGGATCACCCCCAAATTTTCCCCAGTGTTTAATGATGCATCCTAAGGGGGAACAAGGTGTTACTTTTGATGGTTGAGCTCCCATATCTTTACCAAAAAAGAACGTTCTTAACCACAACTTCATATACTCCAGTCGTCACCGTCAAACGCATATGAATATATCGGTTTACCCCTGGCGCCTACAACTTCATATACTCCAGTCGTCACTGTCAAACGCATATGAATATACCTCTTTACCTGTGGCCACAATTCCTTACCAAATGCATGCACAGTTTTATACTCCAGAACAATATCTCATTTACCTTAGCGTTGCACCGTTGAGTCGCTCACCTGCTCTGGTCGGGGAGAATACTCACGGAGTCCCCGATCAAAAGGTCGGTGCGCGCTGGAGTCCGGAGAGCAGAGTCTCCCCACCGAGAGCCGGCGAGTCGATCCGGGCAAGGCTTCACAGCAGTCCCACCTGGGTCGCCAAAAACTGTTGTCCGAAAAGCGGATTCGTGCCCGGCGTGCAAGTAACCAATTCCACACGCTCAGGAGAGAGATTGTTTTATTCAGGCCTGGGTGCTCGGTGGACTTGCCACAAATCAAGCACACCTGGTCTAGTCACCTTTCTGTTTATATCCATGCTTCTCATACATAATTTAAATTTCCTTGTTACATATTCATTACATTTCCGAGAACTAATTATAATATTACATCATCTTAAACACATGCGCACTAAAGCCTTTAGGGTCTTCTTGGGGGTCTCGGGTGGTCTCTGGTGGTCGGCAGGGTAGTGAACTCTTCATGAGCTTATTTCCTCTTTTACCTTATAGGGTCGCAATTTGTCCCTAAGCCACGCTTGGACCACGTTTGTTTATAGTTTCCATAGCTCACTACCTCTAAAACACACAGCTTATAATTAATTACTACTCCACACAATTACAAACACACACCTGTTAGTTATCTAACTTCTAAGCAACAAATCTGCATTGTTTAAAATTACAGAAGCGAGCAATATAGAATCCACAACAAACTATCTATCACCATAGTGTTCTTAAATTAAAACACATACATCTTGATCTCCTCCAATCAAACACCCACTCACTAGCTTCATCATTCTGGTTTCTTATTAACTGGTCTTTTAACCCAGTTCTGGGTGAGGGCTATACACAGGATGATACCACTTTAAAAATTAATGTTGATTAAGATTAACATTAACAATTCCCCCCTTTGAGACTTACGATGTTAAGCATCATGAGTCTCATAATACTTATTTTCTACAAAAAGATACAAATTGAATCATACAACATGTAATCATAATTAAAATAACGATCCGTACCACAAACAAAAATAATTGTCTAAGCCAATTTAAATTTGGAAGCCACGAGAACAACCAAGAAAAATCTAATCCTTCCCGTTCTTTAAACCCATATGCCAAATCTTTTCATTGTTGAATTTTCTTCTCTACTAACTGTGAATTATCACTCAAATTAAAACAACACATTCCTTTAAATTCTTCACAACCATGATTGTGTCTTAAAAGTAAATAGTCAATTGCAGCCCTGTTTTCAAGGGTAGCTTCTCTTATTTGTGTCATTTCGGTACCAATAGCCGAAAGTGCTTGGGAGGTATAATTTATGTCTTTTACTAAAGCACAAGTAATCCGTTTTATGGTGTGATAATTCATAGCTACTCCAGCTCCGGGTGCTAGGATAGCTGCAGCTGACATCTCACTTGAACTGTATAAAGTGACTCGCGAGTCACAATTCTCTGGTATCTGATGTACGCTCCTTTTAGTTCGTGCACCATGTTCTAAGTCCTTTTTGTCTATCAGCAGCGGAGCTATCCTCCCTATTGAACACGGACCTCCGGTCACATTCGCTGGAATATAGGAATATGCTATTCGTCCACACAACAAAAACCATCCAAGGGGTAATTTAGTATGAGCCCATGCATAACTCTGAAGTTGAGTGGAGTTACATCTCAAAGGAGGTTGTAAACGCGTTAAATTTTCACATTTAGAAGTGCAATTTATAAATTTAACACAATGCCCAGCTGGAAGCATTCCTCGCACCTTGACTCTTAACATCCCTCTCTCCTTAAATCTAGTTGTTTTTCCTAAACTATAAATGCTACGATAAGTTAATTTAATATCAAAACTTTGAAACATTGTATAATTCTTCATCAATTCCAATGGGGTTGGTACTCCTACCAAACAAGAACTATACATCCCTCCCACAGAATTCTCGGCTGAAATACAAAAGGAAGACATGTTGGTTACTCCTCGGGCTAAAAGTTCCCAGATATTTCGATTTCTATCCCATTTTGGTAACAAAAATTGAGAATCAATCTGACTGATCGTTATTATTAACAACAACACATTCCACATCTTCCCTCTCTCTCTGATTTAATTCTGTTCAATAATCAAATTGTTACACTAATTTAGCAGCATCTCCAGTATCTCATTGAACACGCCGCAAAGTTAACTTCAATGGTTCCTTAAATACAGATGTCCACAGTCCAGGTGGAATTTTCTTAATCCTCGTATAATGAATCCAAGAATCTATTCCTTCCAGTTTCACAGCAGTGTTTGTTGTTAACAGCACCTGGAAAGGTCCTTTCCACTTTTCTCCAAGAGGGTCGTCCTTCCACGTTCGCAAATAAACTTGATCCCCTGGATTAAATGAGTGTACTGGAAATTCAAGAGGTAAAGGTGTCTTCAAAAGGACATACTTATGCAAAGAATTCAACACCTTACTCAAAGATAAAAGATATTCAGTTAATACTTTTTCTCCTATTACATGCATTTGTTCTGATCCTCCTGTCAAATTAACACTATAAGGTTTTCCATATAAAATTTCAAATGGACTCACTTTTTCTTTAGCTCTAGGGGTCACCCTAATTCTCAACAAGGCAAGTGGTAAGGCTTCGATCCACTTCAATTGAGCTTCCTGACATATTTTAGAAATTTGTCTTTTCAATGTTTGATTCATCCTTTCCACCTGCCCACTAGATTGAGGTCTCCAAGGGGTATGGAGATCCCACTTAATCCCTAATGTCTTACTCATGTTTTTAACAACCTCTGCTACAAAATGTGGACCTCTGTCTGAGGATATTCCTAAAGGGACTCCAAACCTTGGAATTATTTCTTTCAACAAATGTTTTACAACCCCTTTTGCCTTGTTGGTTCGACACGGGAAAGCTTCCGGCCATCCAGAGAAGGTATCTACCAGTATCAATAGATATCGGTATTGGTTACATCGCGGTAACTCTGAAAAATCTATTTGCCAATACTCACCGGAAGTTATGCCTCTTTTTACCTCTCCAGGAGGGGGTCGGATTTCTATTTTCGGATTGTTCCTAAGACAAATCTCACATTTATTACTCACACTTTTAGCAATCAATAACATTTTGGTTCCTATCGCGTATCGTCTTACTGATTCCACCATTGCCTCTGCTCCCATGTGTGTTTCAGCACGGGTTTTGACCATTAATTTCTTCATAATTTCAGGGGTTACTATACATTGTCCATGTGAAGTTATCCACCATCCTCGATCATTCTTCTTACAATGTAATAACATAGCTAATTTATTTTCTTTCTCATTATAATTTGGGGATTCCACCTGAATTTCTTTTGATGGAATTAAAACATAAATCATAGTATTTAATGCTACACGTTTAGCAGCCTCGTCTGCTTTTCGATTTCCTTGTATTACTTTTGAGTCCCCTTTTTGATGAGCTTTACAATGAATCGCCGCAACTTCTTTAGGTTTCTGTACTGCTTCCAACAAATTCAAAATCTCGGTTCCGTATTTTATAGGGGTACCGCTAGCAGATAAAAGTCCTCGCTCCTTCCATATTGCTCCATGAGCATGCACAACTCCAAAAGCATATTTAGAATCTGTATAGATGTTAACTCTTTTACCTTTAGCCAAATTTAAGGCTTTTGTGAGGGCTATAATTTCTGCTTTCTGGGCGGATGGTATTTGGAGGTAATGCTTTTACTTCTCGATCTTCAGTTAAAGTTACCACGGCATAACCAGCCCTCCTTTCTCCTTTTACAACAAAGCTGCTTCCATCAGTAAATAATTCTTCATCCGGAGTTTGGAGAGGGACATCTTTCAGATCTGGCCTGCTGGCATACACCTGTTCGATAACTTGTAAACAATCATGGTTAAGATCACTCTCTTTTTCACTTGGCATTAAAGAGGCAGGATTTAAAATTGTACTCACTTTCAAAATGATGTCGTCTTGTTCCACTAACAAAGCCTGATATTGTAACAAACGACTAGGGGTTAGCCAATGATGTCCTTTTTGTTCCAGTACTGCAAGTACCGCATGCGGGACGTGAACCGTTATTTTCTGTCCCAATGTCAATTTTCTAGCTTCTTGAATGATGAGAACTGTTGCCGCAACTGCCCGCAAGCAGCTAGGCCATCCTGAGCTTACTTTATCTAATTGTTTGGGAAAGTAAGCCACTGGTCTTTTCCAGTCTCCCAAAAGTTGAGTCAAAACCCCCATAGCTACATGTCTCTTCTCATGCACAAATAGCTCAAAGGGTTTGGTCAGATTTGGAAGTCCTAAAGCTGGAGTTTTCATTAAAGTCTGTTTAATGTCATCAAAACTTTTTCGGCACTCTGGAGTCCATTCTAACAATTCTTCAGGGCCTTTGGTTGCCTCATACAGTGGTTTTGCCATCAAACCATAATTTGGAATCCAAAGGCGACACCATCCAGCCATTCCTAAAAATCCTCTCAACTCTCTTTTAGATTGAGGGGGTGCCATCCTGCAAATGGCTTCTTTTCTACCATTTCCCAATCTTCGCTGTCCTTGGGAAATCTCAAACCCCAAATAAATTACAGTTTGTTTTGCAATTTGTGCTTTCTTCTCTGACACCCTATACCCGGCCATTCCCAAAAAGTTTAGGAGGCTGACAGTCTTTTCTTTGCAGATTTCAATAGTATCTGCTCCCAATAGGATGTCATCAACATATTGAAGGAGGGTGATTTGATCTTCCTTACCGGACCACTGTTCCAGTTCCTTATTCAGAGCTGCTCCAAAGATGGTTGGGCTATTTTTAAACCCTTGTGGCAGCACGGTCCAGCAGAGCTGAGTCCTCCTCCCAGTCGACGGATCTTCCCATTCAAAAGCAAAAATCTTTTGGCTGTTTTCTTCCAGAGGTATACAAAAGAAAGCGTCTTTCAAATCTATAACAGAGAAATATGCATTTGATTCATTGATAGTTGTTAACAGCGTATATGGATTAGGGACTATTGGATGAATGTCCACCACTAACTGGTTTATTGCTCTTAAATCTTGGACCAGCCTATATCCTTGGTTATGCGGCTTTTTCACTGGAAGGACAGGAGTATTATAATCAGATTGACATTCTCTTAAAAGTCCGTATTTAAGAAAATTATTTATTATTGGTTCCAAACCTTTTCTGGCTTCTATACTAATAGGATACTGTTTCTTTCTTACCGGTCGAGCTCCTGTTTTCAATTCAACTTTTACCGGTTCCACATTTTTCGCTCTTCCTGGTTTCTCTGTTGCCCAAACAAAAGGGTAAACTGCATCTTTAAGCTCTTCTGGAATTTCTTCAGATTCATCTGTGTTTGTCTGTAATAAATAAACTTGGGCTTGCCAGGCATTAGCTTCAGGAAAATGAACTTGGATTCTTCCTTTTTTAAAGTTGATTTGTGCTCCCAATTTATTCAATAAATCCCGTCCTAAGAGAGGCATGGTGCATTCCGGTATATATAAAAATTCATGCATCAGTGTTTTTCCTCCAATTTTACATTTTAAAGGTTTCAAAAAAGGCCTTATCTCCTTCTTTCCCGTGACCCCAACAATAGATACATTAAATTTACTCATTGGTCCTTTACATGTATTTATAACAGAATATTTTGCTCCAGTATCTACTAAAAAATCGACTACTTCATCTCCCAGCTTTACTGGAACCAGGGGCTCAGCTGGGAAAATATCATTTTCTACCCCCGGTCCCCATCATTCAGAATCTCCTCCCATCATAAGTAAATCAGCTTCAGGTGGTATCTGCTGTGACTGAGTCACGACTGCTCCTTTGTTCTCTGGACACTCACTCTTCCAGTGTCCCTGTTTCTTGCATACAGCACATTGATTAAATCCTAATGGGGTATATTGTTTAAACATATCTCTACCTCCTCTGCCTTTTCCTCTCAAATACCCTCTACCTCTACCTCTCAAATATCTTCTGCGTCTTCCTCCAGCTGATCCTTGGGCATTTACAAAAGCAGCTGCTAAAATAGCAGCTTTTTGTTTCCTATCTTTTATTTTTTCTTTTTCCTGATTTTTCTTTTCCTCCTCTTCCCTATTGTTATACACCTTATAAGCAATTTCAATTAGCTGTGATATAGTCATTCCTGTAATCCCATCCACTTTCTGCAATTTCTTTCGAATATCTGGAGCAGCTTGCCCTACAAACAAAGTAGTAAATATTGCTCTGTTCTCATCACTCTCAGGATGATCTAAGTCTGTCCATTTCCTAGCTGCCTCACATAATCGTTCATAAAAGGTGGATGGGTCCTCTGTTTTTCCCTGAATTATTTGAGTCAATTTCGCCAAATTCTTTGGGCGGGATATTCCATTCTTTACTCCATACAAAATTAATTGTTGATACCGTTTAATCATCAATTTCCCATCATTACTATTAGGATTCCAATTTGGGTCTTGAGTTGGCATAAAATGAGCAGGACCTTCTCTTGCATTTATTCTTTCATTTTCCATATTTGCTTTTTCTAATACTACCCTCTTTTCTTCAGGAGTAAACAAATTATTCAAAAGAATTTGAATATCTTTCCAATCTGGATTATGATTTTCAATAATTGTTCGAAAGGATCTATACACCTTTTCTGGATTCTCTCTGTATGATCCTGCTAACTCTTTCCAATTCATTAA
Source organism: Calonectris borealis (assembly GCF_964195595.1). Lineage (NCBI taxonomy): Eukaryota > Metazoa > Chordata > Aves > Procellariiformes > Procellariidae > Calonectris > Calonectris borealis. The sequence goes on along the minus strand of NW_027441455.1, from coordinate 1,261,428 downwards.
ATCAGAAGTTGTAAATGGTACTTTCACAAATACTGGCTCCCCCCTTGGGCCCACTGCCTGGCGAAGGGGTGCTAACAATACAGACCCTTGCTGGGTTCTAGTCCCGCCAGCTATCGGACTAAAAGTATTGCTTCCTCTTGCTTCGGTTTCAGAAGTTTCATTTTTACTTGGTGGTACTAACATTTGTGTATCCTCCTCTTCTTCTCCTAGTTTTAAACACCGTTTTCCTATGCTACATGCAGAACAACAATGCGCTTTTGGTTCCTTATTTTCCATCATCATCATCATCACCACATTAGAATCCGAATCTAAAAGCTTACATTTTTTCCGAATTTCATGATCATTTCTCAAAGAAAAAAACAAATCTACATAAGGTACCTCATCCCATTTTCCTTGTCTTCTACAAAATAACATTAACTGTAAAATAGTATTATATTGCAAGGTTCCCAATTCTGGCCATTTTTCCTCATCTTCCAATTTGTACATTGGCCACCATCTAGTCAATTAATTTATCCTTTCTCAAAGGATCACCCCCAAATTTTCCCCAGTGTTTAATGATGCATCCTAAGGGGGAACAAGGTGTTACTTTTGATGGTTGAGCTCCCATATCTTTACCAAAAAAGAACGTTCTTAACCACAACTTCATATACTCCAGTCGTCACCGTCAAACGCATATGAATATATCGGTTTACCCCTGGCGCCTACAACTTCATATACTCCAGTCGTCACTGTCAAACGCATATGAATATACCTCTTTACCTGTGGCCACAATTCCTTACCAAATGCATGCACAGTTTTATACTCCAGAACAATATCTCATTTACCTTAGCGTTGCACCGTTGAGTCGCTCACCTGCTCTGGTCGGGGAGAATACTCACGGAGTCCCCGATCAAAAGGTCGGTGCGCGCTGGAGTCCGGAGAGCAGAGTCTCCCCACCGAGAGCCGGCGAGTCGATCCGGGCAAGGCTTCACAGCAGTCCCACCTGGGTCGCCAAAAACTGTTGTCCGAAAAGCGGATTCGTGCCCGGCGTGCAAGTAACCAATTCCACACGCTCAGGAGAGATATTGTTTTATTCAGGCCTGGGTGCTCGGTGGACTTGCCACAAATCAAGCACACCTGGTCTAGTCACCTTTCTGTTTATATCCATGCTTCTCATACATAATTTAAATTTCCTTGTTACATATTCATTACATTTCCGAGAACTAATTATAATATTACATCATCTTAAACACATGCGCACTAAAGCCTTTAGGGTCTTCTTGGGGGTCTCGGGTGGTCTCTGGTGGTCGGCAGGGTAGTGAACTCTTCATGAGCTTATTTCCTCTTTTACCTTATAGGGTCGCAATTTGTCCCTAAGCCACGCTTGGACCACGTTTGTTTATAGTTTCCATAGCTCACTACCTCTAAAACACACAGCTTATAATTAATTACTACTCCACACAATTACAAACACACACCTGTTAGTTATCTAACTTCTAAGCAACAAATCTGCATTGTTTAAAATTACAGAAGCGAGCAATATAGAATCCACAACAAACTATCTATCACCATAGTGTTCTTAAATTAAAACACATACATCTTGATCTCCTCCAATCAAACACCCACTCACTAGCTTCATCATTCTGGTTTCTTATTAACTGGTCTTTTAACCCAGTTCTGGGTGAGGGCTATACACAGGATGATACCACTTTAAAAATTAATGTTGATTAAGATTAACATTAACAATTCCCCCCTTTGAGACTTACGATGTTAAGCATCATGAGTCTCATAATACTTATTTTCTACAAAAAGATACAAATTGAATCATACAACATGTAATCATAATTAAAATAACGATCCGTACCACAAACAAAAATAATTGTCTAAGCCAATTTAAATTTGGAAGCCACGAGAACAACCAAGAAAAATCTAATCCTTCCCGTTCTTTAAACCCATATGCCAAATCTTTTAATTGTTGAATTTTCTTCTCTACTAACTGTGAATTATCACTCAAATTAAAACAACACATTCCTTTAAATTCTTCACAACCATGATTGTGTCTTAAAAGTAAATAGTCAATTGCAGCCCTGTTTTCAAGGGTAGCTTCTCTTATTTGTGTCATTTCGGTACCAATAGCCGAAAGTGCTTGGGAGGTATAATTTATGTCTTTTACTAAAGCACAAGTAATCCGTTTTATGGTGTGATAATTCATAGCTACTCCAGCTCCGGGTGCTAGGATAGCTGCAGCTGACATCTCACTTGAACTGTATAAAGTGACTCGCGAGTCACAATTCTCTGGTATCTGATGTACGCTCCTTTTAGTTCGTGCACCATGTTCTAAGTCCTTTTTGTCTATCAGCAGCGGAGCTATCCTCCCTATTGAACACGGACCTCCGGTCACATTCGCTGGAATATAGGAATATGCTATTCGTCCACACAACAAAAACCATCCAAGGGGTAATTTAGTATGAGCCCATGCATAACTCTGAAGTTGAGTGGAGTTACATCTCAAAGGAGGTTGTAAACGCGTTAAATTTTCACATTTAGAAGTGCAATTTATAAATTTAACACAATGCCCAGCTGGAAGCATTCCTCGCACCTTGACTCTTAACATCCCTCTCTCCTTAAATCTAGTTGTTTTTCCTAAACTATAAATGCTACGATAAGTTAATTTAATATCAAAACTTTGAAACATTGTATAATTCTTCATCAATTCCAATGGGGTTGGTACTCCTACCAAACAAGAACTATACATCCCTCCCACAGAATTCTCGGCTGAAATACAAAAGGAAGACATGTTGGTTACTCCTCGGGCTAAAAGTTCCCAGATATTTCGATTTCTATCCCATTTTGGTAACAAAAATTGAGAATCAATCTGACTGATCGTTATTATTAACAACAACACATTCCACATCTTCCCTCTCTCTCTGATTTAATTCTGTTCAATAATCAAATTGTTACACTAATTTAGCAGCATCTCCAGTATCTCATTGAACACGCCGCAAAGTTAACTTCAATGGTTCCTTAAATACAGATGTCCACAGTCCAGGTGGAATTTTCTTAATCCTCGTATAATGAATCCAAGAATCTATTCCTTCCAGTTTCACAGCAGTGTTTGTTGTTAACAGCACCTGGAAAGGTCCTTTCCACTTTTCTCCAAGAGGGTCGTCCTTCCACGTTCGCAAATAAACTTGATCCCCTGGATTAAATGAGTGTACTGGAAATTCAAGAGGTAAAGGTGTCTTCAAAAGGACATACTTATGCAAAGAATTCAACACCTTACTCAAAGATAAAAGATATTCAGTTAATACTTTTTCTCCTATTACATGCATTTGTTCTGATCCTCCTGTCAAATTAACACTATAAGGTTTTCCATATAAAATTTCAAATGGACTCACTTTTTCTTTAGCTCTAGGGGTCACCCTAATTCTCAACAAGGCAAGTGGTAAGGCTTCGATCCACTTCAATTGAGCTTCCTGACATATTTTAGAAATTTGTCTTTTCAATGTTTGATTCATCCTTTCCACCTGCCCACTAGATTGAGGTCTCCAAGGGGTATGGAGATCCCACTTAATCCCTAATGTCTTACTCATGTTTTTAACAACCTCTGCTACAAAATGTGGACCTCTGTCTGAGGCTATTCCTAAAGGGACTCCAAACCTTGGAATTATTTCTTTCAACAAATGTTTTACAACCCCTTTTGCCTTGTTGGTTCGACACGGGAAAGCTTCCGGCCATCCAGAGAAGGTATCTACCAGTATCAATAGATATCGGTATTGGTTACATCGCGGTAACTCTGAAAAATCTATTTGCCAATACTCACCGGAAGTTATGCCTCTTTTTACCTCTCCAGGAGGGGGTCGGATTTCTATTTTCGGATTGTTCCTAAGACAAATCTCACATTTATTACTCACACTTTTAGCAATCAATAACATTTTGGTTCCTATCGCGTATCGTCTTACTGATTCCACCATTGCCTCTGCTCCCATGTGTGTTTCAGCACGGGTTTTGACCATTAATTTCTTCATAATTTCAGGGGTTACTATACATTGTCCATGTGAAGTTATCCACCATCCTCGATCATTCTTCTTACAATGTAATAACATAGCTAATTTATTTTCTTTCTCATTATAATTTGGGGATTCCACCTGAATTTCTTTTGATGGAATTAAAACATAAATCATAGTATTTAATGCTACACGTTTAGCAGCCTCGTCTGCTTTTCGATTTCCTTGTATTACTTTTGAGTCCCCTTTTTGATGAGCTTTACAATGAATCGCCGCAACTTCTTTAGGTTTCTGTACTGCTTCCAACAAATTCAAAATCTCGGTTCCGTATTTTATAGGGGTACCGCTAGCAGATAAAAGTCCTCGCTCCTTCCATATTGCTCCATGAGCATGCACAACTCCAAAAGCATATTTAGAATCTGTATAGATGTTAACTCTTTTACCTTTAGCCAAATTTAAGGCTTTTGTGAGGGCTATAATTTCTGCTTTCTGGGCGGATGGTATTTGGAGGTAATGCTTTTACTTCTCGATCTTCAGTTAAAGTTACCACGGCATAACCAGCCCTCCTTTCTCCTTTTACAACAAAGCTGCTTCCATCAGTAAATAATTCTTCATCCGGAGTTTGGAGAGGGACATCTTTCAGATCTGGCCTGCTGGCATACACCTGTTCGATAACTTGTAAACAATCATGGTTAAGATCACTCTCTTTTTCACTTGGCATTAAAGAGGCAGGATTTAAAATTGTACTCACTTTCAAAATGATGTCGTCTTGTTCCACTAACAAAGCCTGATATTGTAACAAACGACTAGGGGTTAGCCAATGATGTCCTTTTTGTTCCAGTACTGCAAGTACCGCATGCGGGACGTGAACCGTTATTTTCTGTCCCAATGTCAATTTTCTAGCTTCTTGAATGATGAGAACTGTTGCCGCAACTGCCCGCAAGCAGCTAGGCCATCCTGAGCTTACTTTATCTAATTGTTTGGGAAAGTAAGCCACTGGTCTTTTCCAGTCTCCCAAAAGTTGAGTCAAAACCCCCATAGCTACATGTCTCTTCTCATGCACAAATAGCTCAAAGGGTTTGGTCAGATTTGGAAGTCCTAAAGCTGGAGTTTTCATTAAAGTCTGTTTAATGTCATCAAAACTTTTTCGGCACTCTGGAGTCCATTCTAACAATTCTTCAGGGCCTTTGGTTGCCTCATACAGTGGTTTTGCCATCAAACCATAATTTGGAATCCAAAGGCGACACCATCCAGCCATTCCTAAAAATCCTCTCAACTCTCTTTTAGATTGAGGGGGTGCCATCCTGCAAATGGCTTCTTTTCCACCATTTCCCAATCTTCGCTGTCCTTGGGAAATCTCAAACCCCAAATAAATTACAGTTTGTTTTGCAATTTGTGCTTTCTTCTCTGACACCCTATACCCGGCCATTCCCCAAAAGTTTAGGAGGCTGACAGTCTTTTCTTTGCAGATTTCAATAGTATCTGCTCCCAATAGGATGTCATCAACATATTGAAGGAGGGTGATTTGATCTTCCTTACCGGACCACTGTTCCAGTTCCTTATTCAGAGCTGCTCCAAAGATGGTTGGGCTATTTTTAAACCCTTGTGGCAGCACGGTCCAGCAGAGCTGAGTCCTCCTCCCAGTCGACGGATCTTCCCATTCAAAAGCAAAAATCTTTTGGCTGTTTTCTTCCAGAGGTATACAAAAGAAAGCGTCTTTCAAATCTATAACAGAGAAATATGCATTTGATTCATTGATAGTTGTTAACAGCGTATATGGATCAGGGACTATTGGATGAATGTCCACCAATAACTGGTTTATTGCTCTTAAATCTTGGACCAGCCTATATCCTTGGTTATGCGGCTTTTTCACTGGAAGGACAGGAGTATTATAATCAGATTGACATTCTCTTAAAAGTCCGTATTTAAGAAAATTATTTATTATTGGTTCCAAACCTTTTCTGGCTTCTATACTAATAGGATACTGTTTCTTTCTTACCGGTCAAGCTCCTGTTTTCAATTCAACTTTTACCGGTTCCACATTTTTCGCTCTTCCTGGTTTCTCTGTTGCCCAAACAAAAGGGTAAACTGCATCTTTAAGCTCTTCTGGAATTTCTTCAGATTCATCTGTGTTTGTCTGTAATAAATAAACTTGGGCTTGCCAGGCATTAGCTTCAGGAAAATGAACTTGGATTCTTCCTTTTTTAAAGTTGATTTGTGCTCCCAATTTATTCAATAAATCCCGTCCTAAGAGAGGCATGGTGCATTCCGGTATATATAAAAATTCATGCATCAGTGTTTTTCCTCCAATTTTACATTTTAAAGGTTTCAAAAAAGGCCTTATCTCCTTCTTTCCCGTGACCCCAACAATAGATACATTAAATTTACTCATTGGTCCTTTACATGTATTTATAACAGAATATTTTGCTCCAGTATCTACTAAAAAATCGACTACTTCATCTCCCAGCTTTACTGGAACCAGGGGCTCAGCTGGGAAAATATCATTTTCTACCCCCGGTCCCCATCATTCAGAATCTCCTCCCATCATAAGTAAATCAGCTTCAGGTGGTATCTGCTGTGACTGAGTCACGACTGCTCCTTTGTTCTCTGGACACTCACTCTTCCAGTGTCCCTGTTTCTTGCATACAGCACATTGATTAAATCCTAATGGGGTATATTGTTTAAACATATCTCTACCTCCTCTGCCTTTTCCTCTCAAATACCCTCTACCTCTACCTCTCAAATATCTTCTGCCTCTTCCTCCAGCTGATCCTTGGGCATTTACAAAAGCAGCTGCTAAAATAGCAGCTTTTTGTTTCCTATCTTTTATTTTTTCTTTTTCCTGATTTTTCTTTTCCTCCTCTTCCCTATTGTTATACACCTTATAAGCAATTTCAATTAGCTGTGATATAGTCATTCCTGTAATCCCATCCACTTTCTGCAATTTCTTTCGAATATCTGGAGCAGCTTGCCCTACAAACAAAGTAGTAAATATTGCTCTGTTCTCATCACTCTCAGGATGATCTAAGTCTGTCCATTTCCTAGCTGCCTCACATAATCGTTCATAAAAGGTGGATGGGTCCTCTGTTTTTCCCTGAATTATTTGAGTCAATTTCGCCAAATTCTTTGGGCGGGATATTCCATTCTTTACTCCATACAAAATTAATTGTTGATACCGTTTAATCATCAATTTCCCATCATTACTATTAGGATTCCAATTTGGGTCTTGAGTTGGCATAAAATGAGCAGGACCTTCTCTTGCATTTATTCTTTCATTTTCCATATTTGCTTTTTCTAATACTACCCTCTTTTCTTCAGGAGTAAACAAATTATTCAAAAGAATTTGAATATCTTTCCAATCTGGATTATGATTTTCAATAATTGTTCGAAAGGATCTATACACCTTTTCTGGATTCTCTCTGTATGATCCTGCTAACTCTTTCCAATTCATTAAATCAGAAGTTGTAAATGGTACTTTCACAAATACTGGCTCCCCCCTTGGGCCCACTGCCTGGCGAAGGGGTGCTAACAATACAGACCCTTGCTGGGTTCTAGTCCTGCCAGCTATCGGACTAAAAGTATTGCTTCCTCTTGCTTCGGTTTCAGAAGTTTCATTTTTACTTGGTGGTACTAACATTTGTGTATCCTCCTCTTCTTCTCCTAGTTTTAAACACCGTTTTCCTATGCTACATGCAGAACAACAATGCGCTTTTGGTTCCTTATTTTCCATCATCATCATCATCACCACATTAGAATCCGAATCTAAAAGCTTACATTTTTTCCGAATTTCATGATCATTTCTCAAAGAAAAAAACAAATCTACATAAGGTACCTCATCCCATTTTCCTTGTCTTCTACAAAATAACATTAACTGTAAAATAGTATTATATTGCAAGGTTCCCAATTCTGGCCATTTTTCCTCATCTTCCAATTTGTACATTGGCCACCATCTAGTCAATTAATTTATCCTTTCTCAAAGGATCACCCCCAAATTTTCCCCAGTGTTTAATGATGCATCCTAAGGGGGAACAAGGTGTTACTTTTGATGGTTGAGCTCCCATATCTTTACCAAAAAAGAACGTTCTTAACCACAACTTCATATACTCCAGTCGTCACCGTCAAACGCATATGAATATACCGGTTTACCCCTGGCGCCTACAACTTCATATACTCCAGTCGTCACTGTCAAACGCATATGAATATACCTCTTTACCTGTGGCCACAATTCCTTACCAAATGCATGCACAGTTTTATACTCCAGAACAATATCTCATTTACCTTAGCGTTGCACCGTTGAGTCGCTCACCTGCTCTGGTCGGGGAGAATACTCACGGAGTCCCCGATCAAAAGGTCGGTGCGCGCTGGAGTCCGGAGAGCAGAGTCTCCCCACCGAGAGCCGGCGAGTCGATCCGGGCAAGGCTTCACAGCAGTCCCACCTGGGTCGCCAAAAACTGTTGTCCGAAAAGCGGATTCGTGCCCGGCGTGCAATTAACCAATTCCACACGCTCAGGAGAGATATTGTTTTATTCAGGCCTGGGTGCTCGGTGGACTTGCCACAAATCAAGCACACCTGGTCTAGTCACCTTTCTGTTTATATCCATGCTTCTCATACATAATTTAAATTTCCTTGTTACATATTCATTACATTTCCGAGAACTAATTATAATATTACATCATCTTAAACACATGCGCACTAAAGCCTTTAGGGTCTTCTTGGGGGTCTCGGGTGGTCTCTGGTGGTCGGCAGGGTAGTGAACTCTTCATGAGCTTATTTCCTCTTTTACCTTATAGGGTCGCAATTTGTCCCTAAGCCATGCTTGGACCACGTTTGTTTATAGTTTCCATAGCTCACTACCTCTAAAACACACAGCTTATAATTAATTACTACTCCACACAATTACAAACACACACCTGTTAGTTATCTAACTTCTAAGCAACAAATCTGCATTGTTTAAAATTACAGAAGCGAGCAATATAGAACCCACAACAAACTATCTATCACCATAGTGTTCTTAAATTAAAACACATACATCTTGATCTCCTCCAATCAAACACCCACTCACTAGCTTCATCATTCTGGTTTCTTATTAACTGGTCTTTTAACCCAGTTCTGGGTGAGGGCTATACACAGGATGATACCACTTTAAAAATTAATGTTGATTAAGATTAACATTAACAATTCCCCCCTTTGAGACTTACGATGTTAAGCATCATGAGTCTCATAATACTTATTTTCTACAAAAAGATACAAATTGAATCATACAACATGTAATCATAATTAAAATAACGATCCGTACCACAAACAAAAATAATTGTCTAAGCCAATTTAAATTTGGAAGCCACGAGAACAACCAAGAAAAATCTAATCCTTCCCGTTCTTTAAACCCATATGCCAAATCTTTTCATTGTTGAATTTTCTTCTCTACTAACTGTGAATTATCACTCAAATTAAAACAACACATTCCTTTAAATTCTTCACAACCATGATTGTGTCTTAAAAGTAAATAGTCAATTGCAGCCCTGTTTTCAAGGGTAGCTTCTCTTATTTGTGTCATTTCGGTACCAATAGCCGAAAGTGCTTGGGAGGTATAATTTATGTCTTTTACTAAAGCACAAGTAATCCGTTTTATGGTGTGATAATTCATAGCTACTCCAACTCCGGGTGCTAGGATAGCTGCAGCTGACATCTCACTTGAACTGTATAAAGTGACTCGCGAGTCACAATTCTCTGGTATCTGATGTACGCTCCTTTTAGTTCGTGCACCATGTTCTAAGTCCTTTTTGTCTATCAGCAGCGGAGCTATCCTCCCTATTGAACACGGACCTCCGGTCACATTCGCTGGAATATAGGAATATGCTATTCGTCCACACAACAAAAACCATCCAAGGGGTAATTTAGTATGAGCCCATGCATAACTCTGAAGTTGAGTGGAGTTACATCTCAAAGGAGGTTGTAAACGCGTTAAATTTTCACATTTAGAAGTGCAATTTATAAATTTAACACAATGCCCAGCTGGAAGCATTCCTCGCACCTTGACTCTTAGCATCCCTCTCTCCTTAAATCTAGTTGTTTTTCCTAAACTATAAATGCTACGATAAGTTAATTTAATATCAAAACTTTGAAACATTGTATAATTCTTCATCAATTCCAATGGGGTTGGTACTCCTACCAAACAAGAACTATACATCCCTCCCACAGAATTCTCGGCTGAAATACAAAAGGAAGACATGTTGGTTACTCCTCGGGCTAAAAGTTCCCAGATATTTCGATTTCTATCCCATTTTGGTAACAAAAATTGAGAATCAATCTGACTGATCGTTATTATTAACAACAACACATTCCACATCTTCCCTCTCTCTCTGATTTAATTCTGTTCAATAATCAAATTGTTACACTAATTTAGCAGCATCTCCAGTATCTCATTGAACACGCCGCAAAGTTAACTTCAATGGTTCCTTAAATACAGATGTCCACAGTCCAGGTGGAATTTTCTTAATCCTCGTATAATGAATCCAAGAATCTATTCCTTCCAGTTTCACAGCAGTGTTTGTTGTTAACAGCACCTGGAAAGGTCCTTTCCACTTTTCTCCAAGAGGGTCGTCCTTCCACGTTCGCAAATAAACTTGATCCCCTGGATTAAATGAGTGTACTGGAAATTCAAGAGGTAAAGGTGTCTTCAAAAGGACATACTTATGCAAAGAATTCAACACCTTACTCAAAGATAAAAGATATTCAGTTAATACTTTTTCTCCTATTACATGCATTTGTTCTGATCCTCCTGTCAAATTAACACTATAAGGTTTTCCATATAAAATTTCAAATGGACTCACTTTTTCTTTAGCTCTAGGGGTCACCCTAATTCTCAACAAGGCAAGTGGTAAGGCTTCGATCCACTTCAATTGAGCTTCCTGACATATTTTAGAAATTTGTCTTTTCAATGTTTGATTCATCCTTTCCACCTGCCCACTAGATTGAGGTCTCCAAGGGGTATGGAGATCCCACTTAATCCCTAATGTCTTACTCATGTTTTTAACAACCTCTGCTACAAAATGTGGACCTCTGTCTGAGGCTATTCCTAAAGGGACTCCAAACCTTGGAATTATTTCTTTCAACAAATGTTTTACAACCCCTTTTGCCTTGTTGGTTCGACACGGGAAAGCTTCCGGCCATCCAGAGAAGGTATCTACCAGTATCAATAGATATCGGTATTGGTTACATCGCGGTAACTCTGAAAAATCTATTTGCCAATACTCACCGGAAGTTATGCCTCTTTTTACCTCTCCAGGAGGGGGTCGGATTTCTATTTTCGGATTGTTCCTAAGACAAATCTCACATTTATTACTCACACTTTTAGCAATCAATAACATTTTGGTTCCTATCGCGTATCGTCTTACTGATTCCACCATTGCCTCTGCTCCCATGTGTGTTTCAGCACGGGTTTTGACCATTAATTTCTTCATAATTTCAGGGGTTACTATACATTGTCCATGTGAAGTTATCCACCATCCTCGATCATTCTTCTTACAATGTAATAACATAGCTAATTTATTTTCTTTCTCATTATAATTTGGGGATTCCACCTGAATTTCTTTTGATGGAATTAAAACATAAATCATAGTATTTAATGCTACACGTTTAGCAGCCTCGTCTGCTTTTCGATTTCCTTGTATTACTTTTGAGTCCCCTTTTTGATGAGCTTTACAATGAATCGCCGCAACTTCTTTAGGTTTCTGTACTGCTTCCAACAAATTCAAAATCTCGGTTCCGTATTTTATAGGGGTACCGCTAGCAGATAAAAGTCCTCGCTCCTTCCATATTGCTCCATGAGCATGCACAACTCCAAAAGCATATTTAGAATCTGTATAGATGTTAACTCTTTTACCTTTAGCCAAATTTAAGGCTTTTGTGAGGGCTATAATTTCTGCTTTCTGGGCGGATGGTATTTGGAGGTAATGCTTTTACTTCTCGATCTTCAGTTAAAGTTACCACGGCATAACCAGCCCTCCTTTCTCCTTTTACAACAAAGCTGCTTCCATCAGTAAATAATTCTTCATCCGGAGTTTGGAGAGGGACATCTTTCAGATCTGGCCTGCTGGCATACACCTGTTCGATAACTTGTAAACAATCATGGTTAAGATCACTCTCTTTTTCACTTGGCATTAAAGAGGCAGGATTTAAAATTGTACTCACTTTCAAAATGATGTCGTCTTGTTCCACTAACAAAGCCTGATATTGTAACAAACGACTAGGGGTTAGCCAATGATGTCCTTTTTGTTCCAGTACTGCAAGTACCGCATGCGGGACGTGAACCGTTATTTTCTGTCCCAATGTCAATTTTCTAGCTTCTTGAATGATGAGAACTGTTGCCGCAACTGCCCGCAAGCAGCTAGGCCATCCTGAGCTTACTTTATCTAATTGTTTGGGAAAGTAAGCCACTGGTCTTTTCCAGTCTCCCAAAAGTTGAGTCAAAACCCCCATAGCTACATGTCTCTTCTCATGCACAAATAGCTCAAAGGGTTTGGTCAGATTTGGAAGTCCTAAAGCTGGAGTTTTCATTAAAGTCTGTTTAATGTCATCAAAACTTTTTCGGCACTCTGGAGTCCATTCTAACAATTCTTCAGGGCCTTTGGTTGCCTCATACAGTGGTTTTGCCATCAAACCATAATTTGGAATCCAAAGGCGACACCATCCAGCCATTCCTAAAAATCCTCTCAACTCTCTTTTAGATTGAGGGGGTGCCATCCTGCAAATGGCTTCTTTTCCACCATTTCCCAATCTTCGCTGTCCTTGGGAAATCTCAAACCCCAAATAAATTACAGTTTGTTTTGCAATTTGTGCTTTCTTCTCTGACACCCTATACCCGGCCATTCCCCAAAAGTTTAGGAGGCTGACAGTCTTTTCTTTGCAGATTTCAATAGTATCTGCTCCCAATAGGATGTCATCAACATATTGAAGGAGGGTGATTTGATCTTCCTTACCGGACCACTGTTCCAGTTCCTTATTCAGAGCTGCTCCAAAGATGGTTGGGCTATTTTTAAACCCTTGTGGCAGCACGGTCCAGCAGAGCTGAGTCCTCCTCCCAGTCGACGGATCTTCCCATTCAAAAGCAAAAATCTTTTGGCTGTTTTCTTCCAGAGGTATACAAAAGAAAGCGTCTTTCAAATCTATAACAGAGAAATATGCATTTGATTCATTGATAGTTGTTAACAGCGTATATGGATTAGGGACTATTGGATGAATGTCCACCACTAACTGGTTTATTGCTCTTAAATCTTGGACCAGCCTATATCCTTGGTTATGCGGCTTTTTCACTGGAAGGACAGGAGTATTATAATCAGATTGACATTCTCTTAAAAGTCCGTATTTAAGAAAATTATTTATTATTGGTTCCAAACCTTTTCTGGCTTCTATACTAATAGGATACTGTTTCTTTCTTACCGGTCAAGCTCCTGTTTTCAATTCAACTTTTACCGGTTCCACATTTTTCGCTCTTCCTGGTTTCTCTGTTGCCCAAACAAAAGGGTAAACTGCATCTTTAAGCTCTTCTGGAATTTCTTCAGATTCATCTGTGTTTGTCTGTAATAAATAAACTTGGGCTTGCCAGGCATTAGCTTCAGGAAAATGAACTTGGATTCTTCCTTTTTTAAAGTTGATTTGTGCTCCCAATTTATTCAATAAATCCCGTCCTAAGAGAGGCATGGTGCATTCCGGTATATATAAAAATTCATGCATCAGTGTTTTTCCTCCAATTTTACATTTTAAAGGTTTCAAAAAAGGCCGTATCTCCTTCTTTCCCGTGACCCCAACAATAGATACATTAAATTTACTCATTGGTCCTTTACATGTATTTATAACAGAATATTTTGCTCCAGTATCTACTAAAAAATCGACTACTTCATCTCCCAGCTTTACTGGAACCAGGGGCTCAGCTGGGAAAATATCATTTTCTACCCCCGGTCCCCATCATTCAGAATCTCCTCCCATCATAAGTAAATCAGCTTCAGGTGGTATCTGCTGTGACTGAGTCACGACTGCTCCTTTGTTCTCTGGACACTCACTCTTCCAGTGTCCCTGTTTCTTGCATACAGCACATTGATTAAATCCTAATGGGGTATATTGTTTAAACATATCTCTACCTCCTCTGCCTTTTCCTCTCAAATACCCTCTACCTCTACCTCTCAAATATCTTCTGCCTCTTCCTCCAGCTGATCCTTGGGCATTTACAAAAGCAGCTGCTAAAATAGCAGCTTTTTGTTTCCTATCTTTTATTTTTTCTTTTTCCTGATTTTTCTTTTCCTCCTCTTCCCTATTGTTATACACCTTATAAGCAATTTCAATTAGCTGTGATATAGTCATTCCTGTAATCCCATCCACTTTCTGCAATTTCTTTCGAATATCTGGAGCAGCTTGCCCTACAAACAAAGTAGTAAATATTGCTCTGTTCTCATCACTCTCAGGATGATCTAAGTCTGTCCATTTCCTAGCTGCCTCACATAATCGTTCATAAAAGGTGGATGGGTCCTCTGTTTTTCCCCGAATTATTTGAGTCAATTTCGCCAAATTCTTTGGGCGGGATATTCCATTCTTTACTCCATACAAAATTAATTGTTGATACTGTTTAATCATCAATTTCCCATCATTACTATTAAGATTCCAATTTGGGTCTTGAGTTGGCATAAAATGAGCAGGACCTTCTCTTGCATTTATTCTTTCATTTTCCATATTTGCTTTTTCTAATACTACCCTCTTTTCTTCAGGAGTAAACAAATTATTCAAAAGAATTTGAATATCTTTCCAATCTGGATTATGATTTTCAATAATTGTTCGAAAGGATCTATACACCTTTTCTGGATTCTCTCTGTATGATCCTGCTAACTCTTTCCAATTCATTAAATCAGAAGTTGTAAATGGTACTTTCACAAATACTGGCTCCCCCCTTGGGCCCACTGCCTGGCGAAGGGGTGCTAACAATACAGACCCTTGCTGGGTTCTAGTCCTGCCAGCTATCGGACTAAAAGTATTGCTTCCTCTTGCTTCGGTTTCAGAAGTTTCATTTTTACTTGGTGGTACTAACATTTGTGTATCCTCCTCTTCTTCTCCTAGTTTTAAACACCGTTTTCCTATGCTACATGCAGAACAACAATGCGCTTTTGGTTCCTTATTTTCCATCATCATCATCATCACCACATTAGAATCCGAATCTAAAAGCTTACATTTTTTCCGAATTTCATGATCATTTCTCAAAGAAAAAAACAAATCTACATAAGGTACCTCATCCCATTTTCCTTGTCTTCTACAAAATAACATTAACTGTAAAATAGTATTATATTGCAAGGTTCCCAATTCTGGCCATTTTTCCTCATCTTCCAATTTGTACATTGGCCACCATCTAGTCAATTAATTTATCCTTTCTCAAAGGATCACCCCCAAATTTTCCCCAGTGTTTAATGATGCATCCTAAGGGGGAACAAGGTGTTACTTTTGATGGTTGAGCTCCCATATCTTTACCAAAAAAGAACGTTCTTAACCACAACTTTATATACTCCAGTCGTCACCGTCAAACGCATATGAATATACCGGTTTACCCCTGGCGCCTACAACTTCATATACTCCAGTCGTCACTGTCAAACGCATATGAATATACCTCTTTACCTGTGGCCACAATTCCTTACCAAATGCATGCACAGTTTTATACTCCAGAACAATATCTCATTTACCTTAGCGTTGCACCGTTGAGTCGCTCACCTGCTCTGGTCGGGGAGAATACTCACGGAGTCCCCGATCAAAAGGTCGGTGCGCGCTGGAGTCCGGAGAGCAGAGTCTCCCCACCGAGAGCCGGCGAGTCGATCCGGGCAAGGCTTCACAGCAGTCCCACCTGGGTCGCCAAAAACTGTTGTCCGAAAAGCGGATTCGTGCCCGGCGTGCAAGTAACCAATTCCACACGCTCAGGAGAGATATTGTTTTATTCAGGCCTGGGTGCTCGGTGGACTTGCCACAAATCAAGCACACCTGGTCTAGTCACCTTTCTGTTTATATCCATGCTTCTCGTACATAATTTAAATTTCCTTGTTACATATTCATTACATTTCCGAGAACTAATTATAATATTACATCATCTTAAACACATGCGCACTAAAGCCTTTAGGGTCTTCTTGGGGGTCTCGGGTGGTCTCTGGTGGTCGGCAGGGTAGTGAACTCTTCATGAGCTTATTTCCTCTTTTACCTTATAGGGTCGCAATTTGTCCCTAAGCCATGCTTGGACCACGTTTGTTTATAGTTTCCATAGCTCACTACCTCTAAGACACACAGCTTATAATTAATTACTACTCCACGCAATTACAAACACACACCTGTTAGTTATCTAACTTCTAAGCAACAAATCTGCATTGTTTAAAATTACTGAAGCGAGCAATATAGAATCCACAACAAACTATCTATCACCATAGTGTTCTTAAATTAAAACACATACATCTTGATCTCCTCCAATCAAACACCCACTCACTAGCTTCATCATTCTGGTTTCTTATTAACTGGTCTTTTAACCCAGTTCTGGGTGAGGGCTATACACAGGATGATACCACTTTAAAAATTAATGTTGATTAAGATTAACATTAACAATTCCCCCCTTTGAGACTTACGATGTTAAGCATCATGAGTCTCATAATACTTATTTTCTACAAAAAGATACAAATTGAATCATACAACATGTAATCATAATTAAAATAACGATCAGTACCACAAACAAAAATAATTGTCTAAGCCAATTTAAATTTGGAAGCCACGAGAACAACCAAGAAAAATCTAATCCTTCCCGTTCTTTAAACCCATATGCCAAATCTTTTAATTGTTGAATTTTCTTCTCTACTAACTGTGAATTATCACTCAAATTAAAACAACACATTCCTTTAAATTCTTCACAACCATGATTGTGTCTTAAAAGTAAATAGTCAATTGCAGCCCTGTTTTCAAGGGTAGCTTCTCTTATTTGTGTCATTTCGGTACCAATAGCCGAAAGTGCTTGGGAGGTATAATTTATGTCTTTTACTAAAGCACAAGTAATCCGTTTTATGGTGTGATAATTCATAGCTACTCCAACTCCGGGTGCTAGGATAGCTGCAGCTGACATCTCACTTGAACTGTATAAAGTGACTCGCGAGTCACAATTCTCTGGTATCTGATGTACGCTCCTTTTAGTTCGTGCACCATGTTCTAAGTCCTTTTTGTCTATCAGCAGCGGAGCTATCCTCCCTATTGAACACGGACCTCCGGTCACATTCGCTGGAATATAGGAATATGCTATTCGTCCACACAACAAAAACCATCCAAGGGGTAATTTAGTATGAGCCCAGGCATAACTCTGAAGTTGAGTGGAGTTACATCTCAAAGGAGGTTGTAAACGCGTTAAATTTTCACATTTAGAAGTGCAATTTATAAATTTAACACAATGCCCAGCTGGAAGCATTCCTCGCACCTTGACTCTTAGCATCCCTCTCTCCTTAAATCTAGTTGTTTTTCCTAAACTATAAATGCTACGATAAGTTAATTTAATATCAAAACTTTGAAACATTGTATAATTCTTCATCAATTCCAATGGGGTTGGTACTCCTACCAAACAAGAACTATACATCCCTCCCACAGAATTCTCGGCTGAAATACAAAAGGAAGACATGTTGGTTACTTCTCGGGCTAAAAGTTCCCAGATATTTCGATTTCTATCCCATTTTGGTAACAAAAATTGAGAATCAATCTGACTGATCGTTATTATTAACAACAACACATTCCACATCTTCCCTCTCTCTCTGATTTAATTCTGTTCAATAATCAAATTGTTACACTAATTTAGCAGCATCTCCAGTATCTCATTGAACACGCCGCAAAGTTAACTTCAATGGTTCCTTAAATACAGATGTCCACAGTCCAGGTGGAATTTTCTTAATCCTCGTATAATGAATCCAAGAATCTATTCCTTCCAGTTTCACAGCAGTGTTTGTTGTTAACAGCACCTGGAAAGGTCCTTTCCACTTTTCTCCAAGAGGGTCGTCCTTCCACGTTCGCAAATAAACTTGATCCCCTGGATTAAATGAGTGTACTGGAAATTCAAGAGGTAAAGGTGTCTTCAAAAGGACATACTTATGCAAAGAATTCAACACCTTACTCAAAGATAAAAGATATTCAGTTAATACTTTTTCTCCTATTACATGCATTTGTTCTGATCCTCCTGTCAAATTAACACTATAAGGTTTTCCATATAAAATTTCAAATGGACTCACTTTTTCTTTAGCTCTAGGGGTCACCCTAATTCTCAACAAGGCAAGTGGTAAGGCTTCGATCCACTTCAATTGAGCTTCCTGACATATTTTAGAAATTTGTCTTTTCAATGTTTGATTCATCCTTTCCACCTGCCCACTAGATTGAGGTCTCCAAGGGGTATGGAGATCCCACTTAATCCCTAATGTCTTACTCATGTTTTTAACAACCTCTGCTACAAAATGTGGACCTCTGTCTGAGGATATTCCTAAAGGGACTCCAAACCTTGGAATTATTTCTTTCAACAAATGTTTTACAACCTCTTTTGCCTTGTTGGTTCGACACGGGAAAGCTTCCGGCCATCCAGAGAAGGTATCTACCAATATCAATAGATATCGGTATTGGTTACATCGCGGTAACTCTGAAAAATCTATTTGCCAATACTCACCGGAAGTTATGCCTCTTTTTACCTCTCCAGGAGGGGGTCGGATTTCTATTTTCGAATTGTTCCTAAGACAAATCTCACATTTATTACTCACACTTTTAGCAATCAATAACATTTTGGTTCCTATCGCGTATCGTCTCACTGATTCCACCATTGCCTCTGCTCCCATGTGTGTTTCAGCATGGGTTTTGACCATTAATTTCTTCATAATTTCAGGGGTTACTATACATTGTCCATGTGAAGTTATCCACCATCCTCGATCATTCTTCTTACAATGTAATAACATAGCTAATTTATTTTCTTTCTCATTATAATTTGGGGATTCCACCTGAATTTCTTTTGATGGAATTAAAACATAAATCATAGTATTTAATGCTACACGTTTAGCAGCCTCGTCTGCTTTTCGATTTCCTTGTATTACTTTTGAGTCCCCTTTTTGATGAGCTTTACAATGAATCACCGCAACTTCTTTAGGTTTCTGTACTGCTTCCAACAAATTCAAAATCTCGGTTCCGTATTTTATAGGGGTACCGCTAGCAGATAAAAGTCCTCGCTCCTTCCATATTGCTCCATGAGCATGCACAACTCCAAAAGCATATTTAGAATCTGTATAGATGTTAACTCTTTTACCTTTAGCCAAATTTAAGGCTTTTGTGAGGGCTATAATTTCTGCTTTCCGGGCGGATGTATTTGGAGGTAATGCTTTTACTTCTCGATCTTCAGTTAAAGTTACCACGGCATAACCAGCCCTCCTTTCTCCTTTTACAACAAAGCTGCTTCCATCAGTAAATAATTCTTCATCCGGAGTTTGGAGAGGGACATCTTTCAGATCTGGCCTGCTGGCATACACCTGTTCGATAACTTGTAAACAATCATGGTTAAGATCACTCTCTTTTTCACTTGGCATTAAAGAGGCAGGATTTAAAATTGTACTCACTTTCAAAATGATGTCGTCTTGTTCCACTAACAAAGCCTGATATTGTAACAAACGACTAGGGGTTAGCCAATGATGTCCTTTTTGTTCCAGTACTGCAAGTACCGCATGCGGGACGTGAACCGTTATTTTCTGTCCCAATGTCAATTTTCTAGCTTCTTGAATGATGAGAACTGTTGCCGCAACTGCCCGCAAGCAGCTAGGCCATCCTGAGCTTACTTTATCTAATGGTTTGGGAAAGTAAGCCACTGGTCTTTTCCAGTCTCCCAAAAGTTGAGTCAAAACCCCCATAGCTACATGTCTCTTCTCATGCACAAATAGCTCAAAGGGTTTGGTCAGATTTGGAAGTCCTAAAGCTGGAGTTTTCATTAAAGTCTGTTTAATGTCATCAAAACTTTTTCGGCACTCTGGAGTCCATTCTAACAATTCTTCAGGGCCTTTGGTTGCCTCATACAGTGGTTTTGCCATCAAACCATAATTTGGAATCCAAAGGCGACACCATCCAGCCATTCCTAAAAATCCTCTCAGCTCTCTTTTAGATTGAGGGGGTGCCATCCTGCAAATGGCTTCTTTTCTACCATTTCCCAATCTTCGCTGTCCTTGGGAAATCTCAAACCCCAAATAAATTACAGTTTGTTTTGCAATTTGTGCTTTCTTCTCTGACACCCTATACCCGGCCATTCCCCAAAAGTTTAGGAGGCTGACAGTCTTTTCTTTGCAGATTTCAATAGTATCTGCTCCCAATAGGATGTCATCAACATATTGAAGGAGGGTGATTTGATCTTCCTTACCGGACCACTGTTCCAGTTCCTTATTCAGAGCTGCTCCAAAGATGGTTGGGCTATTTTTAAACCCTTGTGGCAGCACGGTCCAGCAGAGCTGAGTCCTCCTCCCAGTCGACGGATCTTCCCATTCAAAAGCAAAAATCTTTTGGCTGTTTTCTTCCAGAGGTATACAAAAGAAAGCGTCTTTCAAATCTACAACAGAGAAATATGCGTTTGATTCATTGATAGTTGTTAACAGCGTATATGGATTAGGGACTATTGGATGAATGTCCACCACTAACTGGTTTATTGCTCTTAAATCTTGGACCAGCCTATATCCTTGGTTATGCGGCTTTTTCACTGGAAGGACAGGAGTATTATAATCAGATTGACATTCTCTTAAAAGTCCGTATTTAAGAAAAATATTTATTATTGGTTCCAAAGCTTTTCTGGCTTCTATACTAATAGGATACTGTTTCTTTCTTACCGGTCGAGCTCCTGTTTTCAATTCAACTTTTACCGGTTCCACATTTTTCGCTCTTCCTGGTTTCTCTGTTGCCCAAACAAAAGGGTAAACTGCATCTTTAAGCTCTTCTGGAATTTCTTCAGATTCATCTGTGTTTGTCTGTAATAAATAAACTTGGGCTTGCCAGGCATTAGCTTCAGGAAAATGAACTTGGATTCTTCCTTTTTTAAAGTTGATTTGTGCTCCCAATTTATTCAATAAATCCCGTCCTAAGAGAGGCATGGTGCATTCCGGTATATATAAAAATTCATGCATCAGTGTTTTTCCTCCAATTTTACATTTTAAAGGTTTCAAAAAAGGCCTTATCTCCTTCTTTCCCGTGACCCCAACAATAGATACATTAAATTTACTCATTGGTCCTTTACATGTATTTATAACAGAATATTTTGCTCCAGTATCTACTAAAAAATCGACTACTTCATCTCCCAGCTTTACTGGAACCAGGGGCTCAGCTGGGAAAATATCATTTTCTACCCCCGGTCCCCATCATTCAGAATCTCCTCCCATCATAAGTAAATCAGCTTCAGGTGGTATCTGCTGTGACTGAGTCACGACTGCTCCTTTGTTCTCTGGACACTCACTCTTCCAGGGTCCCTGTTTCTTGCATACAGCACATTGATTAAATCCTAATGGGGTATATTGTTTAAACATATCTCTACCTCCTCTGCCTTTTCCTCTCAAATACCCTCTACCTCTACCTCTCAAATATCTTCTGCCTCTTCCTCCAGCTGATCCTTGGGCATTTACAAAAGCAGCTGCTAAAATAGCAGCTTTTTGTTTCCTATCTTTTATTTTTTCTTTTTCCTGATTTTTCTTTTCCTCCTCTTCCCTATTGTTATACACCTTATAAGCAATTTCAATTAGCTGTGATATAGTCATTCCTGTAATCCCATCCACTTTCTGCAATTTCTTTCGAATATCTGGAGCAGCTTGCCCTACAAACAAAGTAGTAAATATTGCTCTGTTCTCATCACTCTCAGGATCTAAGTCTGTCCATTTCCTAGCTGCCTCACATAATCGTTCATAAAAGGTGGATGGGTCCTCTGTTTTTCCCTGAATTATTTGAGTCAATTTCGCCAAATTCTTTGGGCGGGATATTCCATTCTTTACTCCATACAAAATTAATTGTTGATACCGTTTAATCATCAATTTCCCATCATTACTATTAGGATTCCAATTTGGGTCTTGAGTTGGCATAAAATGAGCAGGACCTTCTCTTGCATTTATTCTTTCATGTTCCATATTTGCTTTTTCTAATACTACCCTCTTTTCTTCAGGAGTAAACAAATTATTCAAAAGAATTTGAATATCTTTCCAATCTGGATTATGATTTTCAATAATTGTTCGAAAGGATCTATACACCTTTTCTGGATTCTCTCTGTATGATCCTGCTAACTCTTTCCAATTCATTAAATCAGAAGTTGTAAACGGTACTTTCACAAATACTGGCTCCCCCCTTGGGCCCACTGCCTGGCGAAGGGGTGCTAACAATACAGACCCTTGCTGGGTTCTAGTCCTGCCAGCTATCGGACTAAAAGTATTGCTTCCTCTTGCTTCGGTTTCAGAAGTTTCATTTTTACTTGGTGGTACTAACATTTGTGTATCCTCCTCTTCTTCTCCTAGTTTTAAACACCGTTTTCCTATGCTACATGCAGAACAACAATGCGCTTTTGGTTCCTTGTTTTCCATCATCATCATCACCACATTAGAATCCGAATCTAAAAGCTTACATTTTTTCCGAATTTCATGATCATTTCTCAAAGAAAAAAACAAATCTACATAAGGTACCTCATCCCATTTTCCTTGCCTTCTACAAAATAACATTAACTGTAAAATAGTATTATATTGCAAGGTTCCCAATTCTGGCCATTTTTCCTCATCTTCCAATTTGTACATTGGCCACCATCTAGTCAATTAATTTATCCTTTCTCAAAGGATCACCCCCAAATTTTCCCCAGTGTTTAATGATGCATCCTAAGGGGGAACAAGGTGTTACTTTTGATGGTTGAGCTCCCATATCTTTACCAAAAAAGAACGTTCTTAACCACAACTTCATATACTCCAGTCGTCACCGTCAAACGCATATGAATATACCGGTTTACCCCTGGCGCCTACAACTTCATATACTCCAGTCGTCACTGTCAAACGCATATGAATATACCTCTTTACCTGTGGCCACAATTCCTTACCAAAGGCATGCACAGTTTTATACTCCAGAACAATATCTCATTTACCTTAGCGTTGCACCGTTGAGTCGCTCACCTGCTCTGGTCGGGGAGAATACTCACGGAGTCCCCGATCAAAAGGTCGGTGCGCGCTGGAGTCCGGAGAGCAGAGTCTCCCCACCGAGAGCCGGCGAGTCGATCCGGGCAAGGCTTCACAGCAGTCCCACCTGGGTCGCCAAAAACTGTCGTCCGAAAAGCGGATTCGTGCCCGGCGTGCAAGTAACCAATTCCACACGCTCAGGAGAGATATTGTTTTATTCAGGCCTGGGTGCTCGGTGGACTTGCCACAAATCAAGCACACCTGGTCTAGTCACCTTTCTGTTTATATCCATGCTTCTCGTACATAATTTAAATTTCCTTGTTACATATTCATTACATTTCCGAGAACTACTTATAATATTACATCATCTTAAACACATGCGCACTAAAGCCTTTAGGGTCTTCTTGGGGGTCTCGGGTGGTCTCTGGTGGTCGGCAGGGTAGTGAACTCTTCATGAGCTTATTTCCTCTTTTACCTTATAGGGTCGCAATTTGTCCCTAAGCCATGCTTGGACCACGTTTGTTTATAGTTTCCATAGCTCACTACCTCTAAGACACACAGCTTATAATTAATTACTACTCCACGCAATTACAAACACACACCTGTTAGTTATCTAACTTCTAAGCAACAAATCTGCATTGTTTAAAATTACTGAAGCGAGCAATATAGAATCCACAACAAACTATCTATCACCATAGTGTTCTTAAATTAAAACACATACATCTTGATCTCCTCCAATCAAACACCCACTCACTAGCTTCATCATTCTGGTTTCTTATTAACTGGTCTTTTAACCCAGTTCTGGGTGAGGGCTATACACAGGATGATACCACTTTAAAAATTAATGTTGATTAAGATTAACATTAACAATTCCCCCCTTTGAGACTTACGATGTTAAGCATCATGAGTCTCATAATACTTATTTTCTACAAAAAGATACAAATTGAATCATACAACATGTAATCATAATTAAAATAACGATCCGTACCACAAACAAAAATAATTGTCTAAGCCAATTTAAATTTGGAAGCCACGAGAACAACCAAGAAAAATCTAATCCTTCCCGTTCTTTAAACCCATATGCCAAATCTTTTAATTGTTGAATTTTCTTCTCTACTAACTGTGAATTATCACTCAAATTAAAACAACACATTCCTTTAAATTCTTCACAACCATGATTGTGTCTTAAAAGTAAATAGTCAATTGCAGCCCTGTTTTCAAGGGTAGCTTCTCTTATTTGTGTCATTTCGGTACCAATAGCCGAAAGTGCTTGGGAGGTATAATTTGTGTCTTTTACTAAAGCACAAGTAATCCGTTTTATGGTGTGATAATTCATAGCTACTCCAACTCCGGGTGCTAGGATAGCTGCAGCTGACATCTCACTTGAACTGTATAAAGTGACTCGCGAGTCACAATTCTCTGGTATCTGATGTACGCTCCTTTTAGTTCGTGCACCATGTTCTAAGTCCTTTTTGTCTATCAGCAGCGGAGCTATCCTCCCTATTGAACACGGACCTCCGGTCACATTCGCTGGAATATAGGAATATGCTATTCGTCCACACAACAAAAACCATCCAAGGGGTAATTTAGTATGAGCCCATGCATAACTCTGAAGTTGAGTGGAGTTACATCTCAAAGGAGGTTGTAAACGCGTTAAATTTTCACATTTAGAAGTGCAATTTATAAATTTAACACAATGCCCAGCTGGAAGCATTCCTCGCACCTTGACTCTTAGCATCCCTCTCTCCTTAAATCTAGTTGTTTTTCCTAAACTATAAATGCTACGATAAGTTAATTTAATATCAAAACTTTGAAACATTGTATAATTCTTCATCAATTCCAATGGGGTTGGTACTCCTACCAAACAAGAACTATACATCCCTCCCACAGAATTCTCGGCTGAAATACAAAAGGAAGACATGTTGGTTACTTCTCGGGCTAAAAGTTCCCAGATATTTCGATTTCTATCCCATTTTGGTAACAAAAATTGAGAATCAATCTGACTGATCGTTATTATTAACAACAACACATTCCACATCTTCCCTCTCTCTCTGATTTAATTCTGTTCAATAATCAAATTGTTACACTAATTTAGCAGCATCTCCAGTATCTCATTGAACACGCCGCAAAGTTAACTTCAATGGTTCCTTAAATACAGATGTCCACAGTCCAGGTGGAATTTTCTTAATCCTCGTATAATGAATCCAAGAATCTATTCCTTCCAGTTTCACAGCAGTGTTTGTTGTTAACAGCACCTGGAAAGGTCCTTTCCACTTTTCTCCAAGAGGGTCGTCCTTCCACGTTCGCAAATAAACTTGATCCCCTGGATTAAATGAGTGTACTGGAAATTCAAGAGGTAAAGGTGTCTTCAAAAGGACATACTTATGCAAAGAATTCAACACCTTACTCAAAGATAAAAGATATTCAGTTAATACTTTTTCTCCTATTACATGCATTTGTTCTGATCCTCCTGTCAAATTAACACTATAAGGTTTTCCATATAAAATTTCAAATGGACTCACTTTTTCTTTAGCTCTAGGGGTCACCCTAATTCTCAACAAGGCAAGTGGTAAGGCTTCGATCCACTTCAATTGAGCTTCCTGACATATTTTAGAAATTTGTCTTTTCAATGTTTGATTCATCCTTTCCACCTGCCCACTAGATTGAGGTCTCCAAGGGGTATGGAGATCCCACTTAATCCCTAATGTCTCACTCATGTTTTTAACAACCTCTGCTACAAAATGTGGACCTCTGTCTGAGGATATTCCTAAAGGGACTCCAAACCTTGGAATTATTTCTTTCAACAAATGTTTTACAACCTCTTTTGCCTTGTTGGTTCGACACGGGAAAGCTTCCGGCCATCCAGAGAAGGTATCTACCAATATCAATAGATATCGGTATTGGTTACATCGCGGTAACTCTGAAAAATCTATTTGCCAATACTCACCGGAAGTTATGCCTCTTTTTACCTCTCCAGGAGGGGGTCGGATTTCTATTTTCGGATTGTTCCTAAGACAAATCTCACATTTATTACTCACACTTTTAGCAATCAATAACATTTTGGTTCCTATCGCCTATCGTCTCACTGATTCCACCATTGCCTCTGCTCCCATGTGTGTTTCAGCATGGGTTTTGACCATTAATTTCTTCATAATTTCAGGGGTTACTATACATTGTCCATGTGAAGTTATCCACCATCCTCGATCATTCTTCTTACAATGTAATAACATAGCTAATTTATTTTCTTTCTCATTATAATTTGGGGATTCCACCTGAATTTCTTTTGATGGAATTAAAACATAAATCATAGTATTTAATGCTACACGTTTAGCAGCCTCGTCTGCTTTTCGATTTCCTTGTATTACTTTTGAGTCCCCTTTTTGATGAGCTTTACAATGAATCACCGCAACTTCTTTAGGTTTCTGTACTGCTTCCAACAAATTCAAAATCTCGGTTCCGTATTTTATAGGGGTACCGCTAGCAGATAAAAGTCCTCGCTCCTTCCATATTGCTCCATGAGCATGCACAACTCCAAAAGCATATTTAGAATCTGTATAGATGTTAACTCTTTTACCTTTAGCCAAATTTAAGGCTTTTGTGAGGGCTATAATTTCTGCTTTCCGGGCGGATGTATTTGGAGGTAATGCTTTTACTTCTCGATCTTCAGTTAAAGTTACCACGGCATAACCAGCCCTCCTTTCTCCTTTTACAACAAAGCTGCTTCCATCAGTAAATAATTCTTCATCCGGAGTTTGGAGAGGGACATCTTTCAGATCTGGCCTGCTGGCATACACCTGTTCGATAACTTGTAAACAATCATGGTTAAGATCACTCTCTTTTTCACTTGGCATTAAAGAGGCAGGATTTAAAATTGTACTCACTTTCAAAATGATGTCGTCTTGTTCCACTAACAAAGCCTGATATTGTAACAAACGACTAGGGGTTAGCCAATGATGTCCTTTTTGTTCCAGTACTGCAAGTACCGCATGCGGGACGTGAACCGTTATTTTCTGTCCCAATGTCAATTTTCTAGCTTCTTGAATGATGAGAACTGTTGCCGCAACTGCCCGCAAGCAGCTAGGCCATCCTGAGCTTACTTTATCTAAGGGTTTGGAAAAGTAAGCCACTGGTCTTTTCCAGTCTCCCAAAAGTTGAGTCAAAACCCCCATAGCTACATGTCTCTTCTCATGCACAAATAGCTCAAAGGGTTTGGTCAGATTTGGAAGTCCTAAAGCTGGAGTTTTCATTAAAGTCTGTTTAATGTCATCAAAACTTTTTCGGCACTCTGGAGTCCATTCTAACAATTCTTCAGGGCCTTTGGTTGCCTCATACAGTGGTTTTGCCATCAAACCATAATTTGGAATCCAAAGGCGACACCATCCAGCCATTCCTAAAAATCCTCTCAGCTCTCTTTTAGATTGAGGGGGTGCCATCCTGCAAATGGCTTCTTTTCTACCATTTCCCAATCTTCGCTGTCCTTGGGAAATCTCAAACCCCAAATAAATTACAGTTTGTTTTGCAATTTGTGCTTTCTTCTCTGACACCCTATACCCGGCCATTCCCCAAAAGTTTAGGAGGCTGACAGTCTTTTCTTTGCAGATTTCAATAGTATCTGCTCCCAATAGGATGTCATCAACATATTGAAGGAGGGTGATTTGATCTTCCTTACCGGACCACTGTTCCAGTTCCTTATTCAGAGCTGCTCCAAAGATGGTTGGGCTATTTTTAAACCCTTGTGGCAGCACGGTCCAGCAGAGCTGAGTCCTCCTCCCAGTCGACGGATCTTCCCATTCAAAAGCAAAAATCTTTTGGCTGTTTTCTTCCAGAGGTATACAAAAGAAAGCGTCTTTCAAATCTACAACAGAGAAATATGCGTTTGATTCATTGATAGTTGTTAACAGCGTATATGGATTAGGGACTATTGGATGAATGTCCACCACTAACTGGTTTATTGCTCTTAAATCTTGGACCAGCCTATATCCTTGGTTATGCGGCTTTTTCACTGGAAGGACAGGAGTATTATAATCAGATTGACATTCTCTTAAAAGTCCGTATTTAAGAAAAATATTTATTATTGGTTCCAAAGCTTTTCTGGCTTCTATACTAATAGGATACTGTTTCTTTCTTACCGGTCGAGCTCCTGTTTTCAATTCAACTTTTACCGGTTCCACATTTTTCGCTCTTCCTGGTTTCTCTGTTGCCCAAACAAAAGGGTAAACTGCATCTTTAAGCTCTTCTGGAATTTCTTCAGATTCATCTGTGTTTGTCTGTAATAAATAAACTTGGGCTTGCCAGGCATTAGCTTCAGGAAAATGAACTTGGATTCTTCCTTTTTTAAAGTTGATTTGTGCTCCCAATTTATTCAATAAATCCCGTCCTAAGAGAGGCATGGTGCATTCCGGTATATATAAAAATTCATGCATCAGTGTTTTTCCTCCAATTTTACATTTTAAAGGTTTCAAAAAAGGCCTTATCTCCTTCTTTCCCGTGACCCCAACAATAGGTACATTAAATTTACTCATTGGTCCTTTACATGTATTTATAACAGAATATTTTGCTCCAGTATCTACTAAAAAATCGACTACTTCATCTCCCAGCTTTACTGGAACCAGGGGCTCAGCTGGGAAAATATCATTTTCTACCCCCGGTCCCCATCATTCAGAATCTCCTCCCATCATAAGTAAATCAGCTTCAGGTGGTATCTGCTGTGACTGAGTCACGTCTGCTCCTTTGTTCTCTGGACACTCACTCTTCCAGTGTCCCTGTTTCTTGCATACAGCACATTGATTAAATCCTAATGGGGTATATTGTTTAAACATATCTCTACCTCCTCTGCCTTTTCCTCTCAAATACCCTCTACCTCTACCTCTCAAATATCTTCTGCCTCTTCCTCCAGCTGATCCTTGGGCATTTACAAAAGCAGCTGCTAAAATAGCAGCTTTTTGTTTCCTATCTTTTATTTTTTCTTTTTCCTGATTTTTCTTTTCCTCCTCTTCCCTATTGTTATACACCTTATAAGCAATTTCAATTAGCTGTGATATAGTCATTCCTGTAATCCCATCCACTTTCTGCAATTTCTTTCGAATATCTGGAGCAGCTTGCCCTACAAACAAAGTAGTAAATATTGCTCTGTTCTCATCACTCTCAGGATCTAAGTCTGTCCATTTCCTAGCTGCCTCACATAATCGTTCATAAAAGGTGGATGGGTCCTCTGTTTTTCCCTGAATTATTTGAGTCAATTTCGCCAAATTCTTTGGGCGGGATATTCCATTCTTTACTCCATACAAAATTAATTGTTGATACCGTTTAATCATCAATTTCCCATCATTACTATTAGGATTCCAATTTGGGTCTTGAGTTGGCATAAAATGAGCAGGACCTTCTCTTGCATTTATTCTTTCATTTTCCATATTTGCTTTTTCTAATACTACCCTCTTTTCTTCAGGAGTAAACAAATTATTCAAAAGAATTTGAATATCTTTCCAATCTGGATTATGATTTTCAATAATTGTTCGAAAGGATCTATACACCTTTTCTGGATTCTCTCTGTATGATCCTGCTAACTCTTTCCAATTCATTAAATCAGAAGTTGTAAACGGTACTTTCACAAATACTGGCTCCCCCCTTGGGCCCACTGCCTGGCGAAGGGGTGCTAACAATACAGACCCTTGCTGGGTTCTAGTCCTGCCAGCTATCGGACTAAAAGTATTGCTTCCTCTTGCTTCGGTTTCAGAAGTTTCATTTTTACTTGGTGGTACTAACATTTGTGTATCCTCCTCTTCTTCTCCTAGTTTTAAACACCGTTTTCCTATGCTACATGCAGAACAACAATGCGCTTTTGGTTCCTTATTTTCCATCATCATCATCACCACATTAGAA
Source organism: Calonectris borealis (assembly GCF_964195595.1). Taxonomy (NCBI): domain Eukaryota; kingdom Metazoa; phylum Chordata; class Aves; order Procellariiformes; family Procellariidae; genus Calonectris; species Calonectris borealis. The sequence goes on along the minus strand of NW_027441455.1, from coordinate 1,231,381 downwards.
TCCGAATCTAAAAGCTTACATTTTTTCCGAATTTCATGATCATTTCTCAAAGAAAAAAACAAATCTACATAAGGTACCTCATCCCATTTTCCTTGCCTTCTACAAAATAACATTAACTGTAAAATAGTATTATATTGCAAGGTTCCCAATTCTGGCCATTTTTCCTCATCTTCCAATTTGTACATTGGCCACCATCTAGTCAATTAATTTATCCTTTCTCAAAGGATCACCCCCAAATTTTCCCCAGTGTTTAATGATGCATCCTAAGGGGGAACAAGGTGTTACTTTTGATGGTTGAGCTCCCATATCTTTACCAAAAAAGAACGTTCTTAACCACAACTTCATATACTCCAGTCGTCACCGTCAAACGCATATGAATATACCGGTTTACCCCTGGCGCCTACAACTTCATATACTCCAGTCGTCACTGTCAAACGCATATGAATATACCTCTTTACCTGTGGCCACAATTCCTTACCAAAGGCATGCACAGTTTTATACTCCAGAACAATATCTCATTTACCTTAGCGTTGCACCGTTGAGTCGCTCACCTGCTCTGGTCGGGGAGAATACTCACGGAGTCCCCGATCAAAAGGTCGGTGCGCGCTGGAGTCCGGAGAGCAGAGTCTCCCCACCGAGAGCCGGCGAGTCGATCCGGGCAAGGCTTCACAGCAGTCCCACCTGGGTCGCCAAAAACTGTCGTCCGAAAAGCGGATTCGTGCCCGGCGTGCAAGTAACCAATTCCACACGCTCAGGAGAGAGATTGTTTTATTCAGGCCTGGGTGCTCGGTGGACTTGCCACAAATCAAGCACACCTGGTCTAGTCACCTTTCTGTTTATATCCATGCTTCTCGTACATAATTTAAATTTCCTTGTTACATATTCATTACATTTCCGAGAACTAATTATAATATTACATCATCTTAAACACATGCGCACTAAAGCCTTTAGGGTCTTCTTGGGGGTCTCGGGTGGTCTCTGGTGGTCGGCAGGGTAGTGAACTCTTCATGAGCTTATTTCCTCTTTTACCTTATAGGGTCGCAATTTGTCCCTAAGCCATGCTTGGACCACGTTTGTTTATAGTTTCCATAGCTCACTACCTCTAAGACACACAGCTTATAATTAATTACTACTCCACGCAATTACAAACACACACCTGTTAGTTATCTAACTTCTAAGCAACAAATCTGCATTGTTTAAAATTACTGAAGCGAGCAATATAGAATCCACAACAAACTATCTATCACCATAGTGTTCTTAAATTAAAACACATACATCTTGATCTCCTCCAATCAAACACCCACTCACTAGCTTCATCATTCTGGTTTCTTATTAACTGGTCTTTTAACCCAGTTCTGGGTGAGGGCTATACACAGGATGATACCACTTTAAAAATTAATGTTGATTAAGATTAACATTAACAATTCCCCCCTTTGAGACTTACGATGTTAAGCATCATGAGTCTCATAATACTTATTTTCTACAAAAAGATACAAATTGAATCATACAACATGTAATCATAATTAAAATAACGATCAGTACCACAAACAAAAATAATTGTCTAAGCCAATTTAAATTTGGAAGCCACGAGAACAACCAAGAAAAATCTAATCCTTCCCGTTCTTTAAACCCATATGCCAAATCTTTTAATTGTTGAATTTTCTTCTCTACTAACTGTGAATTATCACTCAAATTAAAACAACACATTCCTTTAAATTCTTCACAACCATGATTGTGTCTTAAAAGTAAATAGTCAATTGCAGCCCTGTTTTCAAGGGTAGCTTCTCTTATTTGTGTCATTTCGGTACCAATAGCCGAAAGTGCTTGGGAGGTATAATTTGTGTCTTTTACTAAAGCACAAGTAATCCGTTTTATGGTGTGATAATTCATAGCTACTCCAACTCCGGGTGCTAGGATAGCTGCAGCTGACATCTCACTTGAACTGTATAAAGTGACTCGCGAGTCACAATTCTCTGGTATCTGATGTACGCTCCTTTTAGTTCGTGCACCATGTTCTAAGTCCTTTTTGTCTATCAGCAGCGGAGCTATCCTCCCTATTGAACACGGACCTCCGGTCACATTCGCTGGAATATAGGAATATGCTATTCGTCCACACAACAAAAACCATCCAAGGGGTAATTTAGTATGAGCCCATGCATAACTCTGAAGTTGAGTGGAGTTACATCTCAAAGGAGGTTGTAAACGCGTTAAATTTTCACATTTAGAAGTGCAATTTATAAATTTAACACAATGCCCAGCTGGAAGCATTCCTCGCACCTTGACTCTTAGCATCCCTCTCTCCTTAAATCTAGTTGTTTTTCCTAAACTATAAATGCTACGATAAGTTAATTTAATATCAAAACTTTGAAACATTGTATAATTCTTCATCAATTCCAATGGGGTTGGTACTCCTACCAAACAAGAACTATACATCCCTCCCACAGAATTCTCGGCTGAAATACAAAAGGAAGACATGTTGGTTACTTCTCGGGCTAAAAGTTCCCAGATATTTCGATTTCTATCCCATTTTGGTAACAAAAATTGAGAATCAATCTGACTGATCGTTATTATTAACAACAACACATTCCACATCTTCCCTCTCTCTCTGATTTAATTCTGTTCAATAATCAAATTGTTACACTAATTTAGCAGCATCTCCAGTATCTCATTGAACACGCCGCAAAGTTAACTTCAATGGTTCCTTAAATACAGATGTCCACAGTCCAGGTGGAATTTTCTTAATCCTCGTATAATGAATCCAAGAATCTATTCCTTCCAGTTTCACAGCAGTGTTTGTTGTTAACAGCACCTGGAAAGGTCCTTTCCACTTTTCTCCAAGAGGGTCGTCCTTCCACGTTCGCAAATAAACTTGATCCCCTGGATTAAATGAGTGTACTGGAAATTCAAGAGGTAAAGGTGTCTTCAAAAGGACATACTTATGCAAAGAATTCAACACCTTACTCAAAGATAAAAGATATTCAGTTAATACTTTTTCTCCTATTACATGCATTTGTTCTGATCCTCCTGTCAAATTAACACTATAAGGTTTTCCATATAAAATTTCAAATGGACTCACTTTTTCTTTAGCTCTAGGGGTCACCCTAATTCTCAACAAGGCAAGTGGTAAGGCTTCGATCCACTTCAATTGAGCTTCCTGACATATTTTAGAAATTTGTCTTTTCAATGTTTGATTCATCCTTTCCACCTGCCCACTAGATTGAGGTCTCCAAGGGGTATGGAGATCCCACTTAATCCCTAATGTCTTACTCATGTTTTTAACAACCTCTGCTACAAAATGTGGACCTCTGTCTGAGGATATTCCTAAAGGGACTCCAAACCTTGGAATTATTTCTTTCAACAAATGTTTTACAACCTCTTTTGCCTTGTTGGTTCGACACGGGAAAGCTTCCGGCCATCCAGAGAAGGTATCTACCAATATCAATAGATATCGGTATTGGTTACATCGCGGTAACTCTGAAAAATCTATTTGCCAATACTCACCGGAAGTTATGCCTCTTTTTACCTCTCCAGGAGGGGGTCGGATTTCTATTTTCGGATTGTTCCTAAGACAAATCTCACATTTATTACTCACACTTTTAGCAATCAATAACATTTTGGTTCCTATCGCGTATCGTCTCACTGATTCCACCATTGCCTCTGCTCCCATGTGTGTTTCAGCATGGGTTTTGACCATTAATTTCTTCATAATTTCAGGGGTTACTCTACATTGTCCATGTGAAGTTATCCACCATCCTCGATCATTCTTCTTACAATGTAATAACATAGCTAATTTATTTTCTTTCTCATTATAATTTGGGGATTCCACCTGAATTTCTTTTGATGGAATTAAAACATAAATCATAGTATTTAATGCTACACGTTTAGCAGCCTCGTCTGCTTTTCGATTTCCTTGTATTACTTTTGAGTCCCCTTTTTGATGAGCTTTACAATGAATCACCGCAACTTCTTTAGGTTTCTGTACTGCTTCCAACAAATTCAAAATCTCGGTTCCGTATTTTATAGGGGTACCGCTAGCAGATAAAAGTCCTCGCTCCTTCCATATTGCTCCATGAGCATGCACAACTCCAAAAGCATATTTAGAATCTGTATAGATGTTAACTCTTTTACCTTTAGCCAAATTTAAGGCTTTTGTGAGGGCTATAATTTCTGCTTTCCGGGCGGATGTATTTGGAGGTAATGCTTTTACTTCTCGATCTTCAGTTAAAGTTACCACGGCATAACCAGCCCTCCTTTCTCCTTTTACAACAAAGCTGCTTCCATCAGTAAATAATTCTTCATCCGGAGTTTGGAGAGGGACATCTTTCAGATCTGGCCTGCTGGCATACACCTGTTCGATAACTTGTAAACAATCATGGTTAAGATCACTCTCTTTTTCACTTGGCATTAAAGAGGCAGGATTTAAAATTGTACTCACTTTCAAAATGATGTCGTCTTGTTCCACTAACAAAGCCTGATATTGTAACAAACGACTAGGGGTTAGCCAATGATGTCCTTTTTGTTCCAGTACTGCAAGTACCGCATGCGGGACGTGAACCGTTATTTTCTGTCCCAATGTCAATTTTCTAGCTTCTTGAATGATGAGAACTGTTGCCGCAACTGCCCGCAAGCAGCTAGGCCATCCTGAGCTTACTTTATCTAATGGTTTGGAAAAGTAAGCCACTGGTCTTTTCCAGTCTCCCAAAAGTTGAGTCAAAACCCCCATAGCTACATGTCTCTTCTCATGCACAAATAGCTCAAAGGGTTTGGTCAGATTTGGAAGTCCTAAAGCTGGAGTTTTCATTAAAGTCTGTTTAATGTCATCAAAACTTTTTCGGCACTCTGGAGTCCATTCTAACAATTCTTCAGGGCCTTTGGTTGCCTCATACAGTGGTTTTGCCATCAAACCATAATTTGGAATCCAAAGGCGACACCATCCAGCCATTCCTAAAAATCCTCTCAGCTCTCTTTTAGATTGAGGGGGTGCCATCCTGCAAATGGCTTCTTTTCTACCATTTCCCAATCTTCGCTGTCCTTGGGAAATCTCAAACCCCAAATAAATTACAGTTTGTTTTGCAATTTGTGCTTTCTTCTCTGACACCCTATACCCGGCCATTCCCAAAAAGTTTAGGAGGCTGACAGTCTTTTCTTTGCAGATTTCAATAGTATCTGCTCCCAATAGGATGTCATCAACATATTGAAGGAGGGTGATTTGATCTTCCTTACCGGACCACTGTTCCAGTTCCTTATTCAGAGCTGCTCCAAAGATGGTTGGGCTATTTTTAAACCCTTGTGGCAGCACGGTCCAGCAGAGCTGAGTCCTCCTCCCAGTCGACGGATCTTCCCATTCAAAAGCAAAAATCTTTTGGCTGTTTTCTTCCAGAGGTATACAAAAGAAAGCGTCTTTCAAATCTACAACAGAGAAATATGCGTTTGATTCATTGATAGTTGTTAACAGCGTATATGGATTAGGGACTATTGGATGAATGTCCACCACTAACTGGTTTATTGCTCTTAAATCTTGGACCAGCCTATATCCTTGGTTATGTGGCTTTTTCACTGGAAGGACAGGAGTATTATAATCAGATTGACATTCTCTTAAAAGTCCGTATTTAAGAAAAATATTTATTATTGGTTCCAAAGCTTTTCTGGCTTCTATACTAATAGGATACTGTTTCTTTCTTACCGGTCGAGCTCCTGTTTTCAATTCAACTTTTACCGGTTCCACATTTTTCGCTCTTCCTGGTTTCTCTGTTGCCCAAACAAAAGGGTAAACTGCATCTTTAAGCTCTTCTGGAATTTCTTCAGATTCATCTGTGTTTGTCTGTAATAAATAAACTTGGGCTTGCCAGGCATTAGCTTCAGGAAAATGAACTTGGATTCTTCCTTTTTTAAAGTTGATTTGTGCTCCCAATTTATTCAATAAATCCCGTCCTAAGAGAGGCATGGTGCATTCCGGTATATATAAAAATTCATGCATCAGTGTTTTTCCTCCAATTTTACATTTTAAAGGTTTCAAAAAAGGCCTTATCTCCTTCTTTCCCGTGACCCCAACAATAGGTACATTAAATTTACTCATTGGTCCTTTACATGTATTTATAACAGAATATTTTGCTCCAGTATCTACTAAAAAATCGACTACTTCATCTCCCAGCTTTACTGGAACCAGGGGCTCAGCTGGGAAAATATCATTTTCTACCCCCGGTCCCCATCATTCAGAATCTCCTCCCATCATAAGTAAATCAGCTTCAGGTGGTATCTGCTGTGACTGAGTCACGTCTGCTCCTTTGTTCTCTGGACACTCACTCTTCCAGTGTCCCTGTTTCTTGCATACAGCACATTGATTAAATCCTAATGGGGTATATTGTTTAAACATATCTCTACCTCCTCTGCCTTTTCCTCTCAAATACCCTCTACCTCTACCTCTCAAATATCTTCTGCCTCTTCCTCCAGCTGATCCTTGGGCATTTACAAAAGCAGCTGCTAAAATAGCAGCTTTTTGTTTCCTATCTTTTATTTTTTCTTTTTCCTGATTTTTCTTTTCCTCCTCTTCCCTATTGTTATACACCTTATAAGCAATTTCAATTAGCTGTGATATAGTCATTCCTGTAATCCCATCCACTTTCTGCAATTTCTTTCGAATATCTGGAGCAGCTTGCCCTACAAACAAAGTAGTAAATATTGCTCTGTTCTCATCACTCTCAGGATCTAAGTCTGTCCATTTCCTAGCTGCCTCACATAATCGTTCATAAAAGGTGGATGGGTCCTCTGTTTTTCCCTGAATTATTTGAGTCAATTTCGCCAAATTCTTTGGGCGGGATATTCCATTCTTTACTCCATACAAAATTAATTGTTGATACCGTTTAATCATCAATTTCCCATCATTACTATTAGGATTCCAATTTGGGTCTTGAGTTGGCATAAAATGAGCAGGACCTTCTCTTGCATTTATTCTTTCATTTTCCATATTTGCTTTTTCTAATACTACCCTCTTTTCTTCAGGAGTAAACAAATTATTCAAAAGAATTTGAATATCTTTCCAATCTGGATTATGATTTTCAATAATTGTTCGAAAGGATCTATACACCTTTTCTGGATTCTCTCTGTATGATCCTGCTAACTCTTTCCAATTCATTAAATCAGAAGTTGTAAACGGTACTTTCACAAATACTGGCTCCCCCCTTGGGCCCACTGCCTGGCGAAGGGGTGCTAACAATACAGACCCTTGCTGGGTTCTAGTCCTGCCAGCTATCGGACTAAAAGTATTGCTTCCTCTTGCTTCGGTTTCAGAAGTTTCATTTTTACTTGGTGGTACTAACATTTGTGTATCCTCCTCTTCTTCTCCTAGTTTTAAACACCGTTTTCCTATGCTACATGCAGAACAACAATGCGCTTTTGGTTCCTTGTTTTCCATCATCATCATCACCACATTAGAATCCGAATCTAAAAGCTTACATTTTTTCCGAATTTCATGATCATTTCTCAAAGAAAAAAACAAATCTACATAAGGTACCTCATCCCATTTTCCTTGCCTTCTACAAAATAACATTAACTGTAAAATAGTATTATATTGCAAGGTTCCCAATTCTGGCCATTTTTCCTCATCTTCCAATTTGTACATTGGCCACCATCTAGTCAATTAATTTATCCTTTCTCAAAGGATCACCCCCAAATTTTCCCCAGTGTTTAATGATGCATCCTAAGGGGGAACAAGGTGTTACTTTTGATGGTTGAGCTCCCATATCTTTACCAAAAAAGAACGTTCTTAACCACAACTTCATATACTCCAGTCGTCACCGTCAAACGCATATGAATATACCGGTTTACCCCTGGCGCCTACAACTTCATATACTCCAGTCGTCACTGTCAAACGCATATGAATATACCTCTTTACCTGTGGCCACAATTCCTTACCAAAGGCATGCACAGTTTTATACTCCAGAACAATATCTCATTTACCTTAGCGTTGCACCGTTGAGTCGCTCACCTGCTCTGGTCGGGGAGAATACTCACGGAGTCCCCGATCAAAAGGTCGGTGCGCGCTGGAGTCCGGAGAGCAGAGTCTCCCCACCGAGAGCCGGCGAGTCGATCCGGGCAAGGCTTCACAGCAGTCCCACCTGGGTCGCCAAAAACTGTCGTCCGAAAAGCGGATTCGTGCCCGGCGTGCAAGTAACCAATTCCACACGCTCAGGAGAGAGATTGTTTTATTCAGGCCTGGGTGCTCGGTGGACTTGCCACAAATCAAGCACACCTGGTCTAGTCACCTTTCTGTTTATATCCATGCTTCTCGTACATAATTTAAATTTCCTTGTTACATATTCATTACATTTCCGAGAACTAATTATAATATTACATCATCTTAAACACATGCGCACTAAAGCCTTTAGGGTCTTCTTGGGGGTCTCGGGTGGTCTCTGGTGGTCGGCAGGGTAGTGAACTCTTCATGAGCTTATTTCCTCTTTTACCTTATAGGGTCGCAATTTGTCCCTAAGCCATGCTTGGACCACGTTTGTTTATAGTTTCCATAGCTCACTACCTCTAAGACACACAGCTTATAATTAATTACTACTCCACGCAATTACAAACACACACCTGTTAGTTATCTAACTTCTAAGCAACAAATCTGCATTGTTTAAAATTACTGAAGCGAGCAATATAGAATCCACAACAAACTATCTATCACCATAGTGTTCTTAAATTAAAACACATACATCTTGATCTCCTCCAATCAAACACCCACTCACTAGCTTCATCATTCTGGTTTCTTATTAACTGGTCTTTTAACCCAGTTCTGGGTGAGGGCTATACACAGGATGATACCACTTTAAAAATTAATGTTGATTAAGATTAACATTAACAATTCCCCCCTTTGAGACTTACGATGTTAAGCATCATGAGTCTCATAATACTTATTTTCTACAAAAAGATACAAATTGAATCATACAACATGTAATCATAATTAAAATAACGATCAGTACCACAAACAAAAATAATTGTCTAAGCCAATTTAAATTTGGAAGCCACGAGAACAACCAAGAAAAATCTAATCCTTCCCGTTCTTTAAACCCATATGCCAAATCTTTTAATTGTTGAATTTTCTTCTCTACTAACTGTGAATTATCACTCAAATTAAAACAACACATTCCTTTAAATTCTTCACAACCATGATTGTGTCTTAAAAGTAAATAGTCAATTGCAGCCCTGTTTTCAAGGGTAGCTTCTCTTATTTGTGTCATTTCGGTACCAATAGCCGAAAGTGCTTGGGAGGTATAATTTGTGTCTTTTACTAAAGCACAAGTAATCCGTTTTATGGTGTGATAATTCATAGCTACTCCAACTCCGGGTGCTAGGATAGCTGCAGCTGACATCTCACTTGAACTGTATAAAGTGACTCGCGAGTCACAATTCTCTGGTATCTGATGTACGCTCCTTTTAGTTCGTGCACCATGTTCTAAGTCCTTTTTGTCTATCAGCAGCGGAGCTATCCTCCCTATTGAACACGGACCTCCGGTCACATTCGCTGGAATATAGGAATATGCTATTCGTCCACACAACAAAAACCATCCAAGGGGTAATTTAGTATGAGCCCATGCATAACTCTGAAGTTGAGTGGAGTTACATCTCAAAGGAGGTTGTAAACGCGTTAAATTTTCACATTTAGAAGTGCAATTTATAAATTTAACACAATGCCCAGCTGGAAGCATTCCTCGCACCTTGACTCTTAGCATCCCTCTCTCCTTAAATCTAGTTGTTTTTCCTAAACTATAAATGCTACGATAAGTTAATTTAATATCAAAACTTTGAAACATTGTATAATTCTTCATCAATTCCAATGGGGTTGGTACTCCTACCAAACAAGAACTATACATCCCTCCCACAGAATTCTCGGCTGAAATACAAAAGGAAGACATGTTGGTTACTTCTCGGGCTAAAAGTTCCCAGATATTTCGATTTCTATCCCATTTTGGTAACAAAAATTGAGAATCAATCTGACTGATCGTTATTATTAACAACAACACATTCCACATCTTCCCTCTCTCTCTGATTTAATTCTGTTCAATAATCAAATTGTTACACTAATTTAGCAGCATCTCCAGTATCTCATTGAACACGCCGCAAAGTTAACTTCAATGGTTCCTTAAATACAGATGTCCACAGTCCAGGTGGAATTTTCTTAATCCTCGTATAATGAATCCAAGAATCTATTCCTTCCAGTTTCACAGCAGTGTTTGTTGTTAACAGCACCTGGAAAGGTCCTTTCCACTTTTCTCCAAGAGGGTCGTCCTTCCACGTTCGCAAATAAACTTGATCCCCTGGATTAAATGAGTGTACTGGAAATTCAAGAGGTAAAGGTGTCTTCAAAAGGACATACTTATGCAAAGAATTCAACACCTTACTCAAAGATAAAAGATATTCAGTTAATACTTTTTCTCCTATTACATGCATTTGTTCTGATCCTCCTGTCAAATTAACACTATAAGGTTTTCCATATAAAATTTCAAATGGACTCACTTTTTCTTTAGCTCTAGGGGTCACCCTAATTCTCAACAAGGCAAGTGGTAAGGCTTCGATCCACTTCAATTGAGCTTCCTGACATATTTTAGAAATTTGTCTTTTCAATGTTTGATTCATCCTTTCCACCTGCCCACTAGATTGAGGTCTCCAAGGGGTATGGAGATCCCACTTAATCCCTAATGTCTCACTCATGTTTTTAACAACCTCTGCTACAAAATGTGGACCTCTGTCTGAGGATATTCCTAAAGGGACTCCAAACCTTGGAATTATTTCTTTCAACAAATGTTTTACAACCTCTTTTGCCTTGTTGGTTCGACACGGGAAAGCTTCCGGCCATCCAGAGAAGGTATCTACCAATATCAATAGATATCGGTATTGGTTACATCGCGGTAACTCTGAAAAATCTATTTGCCAATACTCACCGGAAGTTATGCCTCTTTTTACCTCTCCAGGAGGGGGTCGGATTTCTATTTTCGGATTGTTCCTAAGACAAATCTCACATTTATTACTCACACTTTTAGCAATCAATAACATTTTGGTTCCTATCGCCTATCGTCTCACTGATTCCACCATTGCCTCTGCTCCCATGTGTGTTTCAGCATGGGTTTTGACCATTAATTTCTTCATAATTTCAGGGGTTACTCTACATTGTCCATGTGAAGTTATCCACCATCCTCGATCATTCTTCTTACAATGTAATAACATAGCTAATTTATTTTCTTTCTCATTATAATTTGGGGATTCCACCTGAATTTCTTTTGATGGAATTAAAACATAAATCATAGTATTTAATGCTACACGTTTAGCAGCCTCGTCTGCTTTTCGATTTCCTTGTATTACTTTTGAGTCCCCTTTTTGATGAGCTTTACAATGAATCACCGCAACTTCTTTAGGTTTCTGTACTGCTTCCAACAAATTCAAAATCTCGGTTCCGTATTTTATAGGGGTACCGCTAGCAGATAAAAGTCCTCGCTCCTTCCATATTGCTCCATGAGCATGCACAACTCCAAAAGCATATTTAGAATCTGTATAGATGTTAACTCTTTTACCTTTAGCCAAATTTAAGGCTTTTGTGAGGGCTATAATTTCTGCTTTCCGGGCGGATGTATTTGGAGGTAATGCTTTTACTTCTCGATCTTCAGTTAAAGTTACCACGGCATAACCAGCCCTCCTTTCTCCTTTTACAACAAAGCTGCTTCCATCAGTAAATAATTCTTCATCCGGAGTTTGGAGAGGGACATCTTTCAGATCTGGCCTGCTGGCATACACCTGTTCGATAACTTGTAAACAATCATGGTTAAGATCACTCTCTTTTTCACTTGGCATTAAAGAGGCAGGATTTAAAATTGTACTCACTTTCAAAATGATGTCGTCTTGTTCCACTAACAAAGCCTGATATTGTAACAAACGACTAGGGGTTAGCCAATGATGTCCTTTTTGTTCCAGTACTGCAAGTACCGCATGCGGGACGTGAACCGTTATTTTCTGTCCCAATGTCAATTTTCTAGCTTCTTGAATGATGAGAACTGTTGCCGCAACTGCCCGCAAGCAGCTAGGCCATCCTGAGCTTACTTTATCTAATGGTTTGGAAAAGTAAGCCACTGGTCTTTTCCAGTCTCCCAAAAGTTGAGTCAAAACCCCCATAGCTACATGTCTCTTCTCATGCACAAATAGCTCAAAGGGTTTGGTCAGATTTGGAAGTCCTAAAGCTGGAGTTTTCATTAAAGTCTGTTTAATGTCATCAAAACTTTTTCGGCACTCTGGAGTCCATTCTAACAATTCTTCAGGGCCTTTGGTTGCCTCATACAGTGGTTTTGCCATCAAACCATAATTTGGAATCCAAAGGCGACACCATCCAGCCATTCCTAAAAATCCTCTCAGCTCTCTTTTAGATTGAGGGGGTGCCATCCTGCAAATGGCTTCTTTTCTACCATTTCCCAATCTTCGCTGTCCTTGGGAAATCTCAAACCCCAAATAAATTACAGTTTGTTTTGCAATTTGTGCTTTCTTCTCTGACACCCTATACCCGGCCATTCCCCAAAAGTTTAGGAGGCTGACAGTCTTTTCTTTGCAGATTTCAATAGTATCTGCTCCCAATAGGATGTCATCAACATATTGAAGGAGGGTGATTTGATCTTCCTTACCGGACCACTGTTCCAGTTCCTTATTCAGAGCTGCTCCAAAGATGGTTGGGCTATTTTTAAACCCTTGTGGCAGCACGGTCCAGCAGAGCTGAGTCCTCCTCCCAGTCGACGGATCTTCCCATTCAAAAGCAAAAATCTTTTGGCTGTTTTCTTCCAGAGGTATACAAAAGAAAGCGTCTTTCAAATCTACAACAGAGAAATATGCGTTTGATTCATTGATAGTTGTTAACAGAGTATATGGATTAGGGACTATTGGATGAATGTCCACCACTAACTGGTTTATTGCTCTTAAATCTTGGACCAGCCTATATCCTTGGTTATGCGGCTTTTTCACTGGAAGGACAGGAGTATTATAATCAGATTGACATTCTCTTAAAAGTCCGTATTTAAGAAAAATATTTATTATTGGTTCCAAACCTTTTCTGGCTTCTATACTAATAGGATACTGTTTCTTTCTTACCGGTCGAGCTCCTGTTTTCAATTCAACTTTTACCGGTTCCACATTTTTCGCTCTTCCTGGTTTCTCTGTTGCCCAAACAAAAGGGTAAACTGCATCTTTAAGCTCTTCTGGAATTTCTTCAGATTCATCTGTGTTTGTCTGTAATAAATAAACTTGGGCTTGCCAGGCATTAGCTTCAGGAAAATGAACTTGGATTCTTCCTTTTTTAAAGTTGATTTGTGCTCCCAATTTATTCAATAAATCCCGTCCTAAGAGAGGCATGGTGCATTCCGGTATATATAAAAATTCATGCATCAGTGTTTTTCCTCCAATTTTACATTTTAAAGGTTTCAAAAAAGGCCTTATCTCCTTCTTTCCCGTGACCCCAACAATAGATACATTAAATTTACTCATTGGTCCTTTACATGTATTTATAACAGAATATTTTGCTCCAGTATCTACTAAAAAATCGACTACTTCATCTCCCAGCTTTACTGGAACCAGGGGCTCAGCTGGGAAAATATCATTTTCTACCCCCGGTCCCCATCATTCAGAATCTCCTCCCATCATAAGTAAATCAGCTTCAGGTGGTATCTGCTGTGACTGAGTCACGACTGCTCCTTTGTTCTCTGGACACTCACTCTTCCAGTGTCCCTGTTTCTTGCATACAGCACATTGATTAAATCCTAATGGGGTATATTGTTTAAACATATCTCTACCTCCTCTGCCTTTTCCTCTCAAATACCCTCTACCTCTACCTCTCAAATATCTTCTGCCTCTTCCTCCAGCTGATCCTTGGGCATTTACAAAAGCAGCTGCTAAAATAGCAGCTTTTTGTTTCCTATCTTTTATTTTTTCTTTTTCCTGATTTTTCTTTTCCTCCTCTTCCCTATTGTTATACACCTTACAAGCAATTTCAATTAGCTGTGATATAGTCATTCCTGTAATCCCATCCACTTTCTGCAATTTCTTTCGAATATCTGGAGCAGCTTGCCCTACAAACAAAGTAGTAAATATTGCTCTGTTCTCATCACTCTCAGGATCTAAGTCTGTCCATTTCCTAGCTGCCTCACATAATCGTTCATAAAAGGTGGATGGGTCCTCTGTTTTTCCCTGAATTATTTGAGTCAATTTCGCCAAATTCTTTGGGCGGGATATTCCATTCTTTACTCCATACAAAATTAATTGTTGATACCGTTTAATCATCAATTTCCCATCATTACTATTAGGATTCCAATTTGGGTCTTGAGTTGGCATAAAATGAGCAGGACCTTCTCTTGCATTTATTCTTTCATGTTCCATATTTGCTTTTTCTAATACTACCCTCTTTTCTTCAGGAGTAAACAAATTATTCAAAAGAATTTGAATATCTTTCCAATCTGGATTATGATTTTCAATAATTGTTCGAAAGGATCTATACACCTTTTCTGGATTCTCTCTGTATGATCCTGCTAACTCTTTCCAATTCATTAAATCAGAAGTTGTAAACGGTACTTTCACAAATACTGGCTCCCCCCTTGGGCCCACTGCCTGGCGAAGGGGTGCTAACAATACAGACCCTTGCTGGGTTCTAGTCCTGCCAGCTATCGGACTAAAAGTATTGCTTCCTCTTGCTTCGGTTTCAGAAGTTTCATTTTTACTTGGTGGTACTAACATTTGTGTATCCTCCTCTTCTTCTCCTAGTTTTAAACACCGTTTTCCTATGCTACATGCAGAACAACAATGCGCTTTTGGTTCCTTATTTTCCATCATCATCATCACCACATTAGAATCCGAATCTAAAAGCTTACATTTTTTCCGAATTTCATGATCATTTCTCAAAGAAAAAAACAAATCTACATAAGGTACCTCATCCCATTTTCCTTGCCTTCTACAAAATAACATTAACTGTAAAATAGTATTATATTGCAAGGTTCCCAATTCTGGCCGTTTTTCCTCATCTTCCAATTTGTACATTGGCCACCATCTAGTCAATTAATTTATCCTTTCTCAAAGGATCACCCCCAAATTTTCCCCAGTGTTTAATGATGCATCCTAAGGGGGAACAAGGTGTTACTTTTGATGGTTGAGCTCCCATATCTTTACCAAAAAAGAACGTTCTTAACCACAACTTCATATACTCCAGTCGTCACCGTCAAACGCATATGAATATACCGGTTTACCCCTGGCGCCTACAACTTCATATACTCCAGTCGTCACTGTCAAACGCATATGAATATACCTCTTTACCTGTGGCCACAATTCCTTACCAAAGGCATGCACAGTTTTATACTCCAGAACAATATCTCATTTACCTTAGCGTTGCACCGTTGAGTCGCTCACCTGCTCTGGTCGGGGAGAATACTCACGGAGTCCCCGATCAAAAGGTCGGTGCGCGCTGGAGTCCGGAGAGCAGAGTCTCCCCACCGAGAGCCGGCGAGTCGATCCCGGCAAGGCTTCACAGCAGTCCCACCTGGGTCGCCAAAAACTGTCGTCCGAAAAGCGGATTCGTGCCCGGCGTGCAAGTAACCAATTCCACACGCTCAGGAGAGAGATTGTTTTATTCAGGCCTGGGTGCTCGGTGGACTTGCCACAAATCAAGCACACCTGGTCTAGTCACCTTTCTGTTTATATCCATGCTTCTCGTACATAATTTAAATTTCCTTGTTACATATTCATTACATTTCCGAGAACTAATTATAATATTACATCATCTTAAACACATGCGCACTAAAGCCTTTAGGGTCTTCTTGGGGGTCTCGGGTGGTCTCTGGTGGTCGGCAGGGTAGTGAACTCTTCATGAGCTTATTTCCTCTTTTACCTTATAGGGTCGCAATTTGTCCCTAAGCCATGCTTGGACCACGTTTGTTTATAGTTTCCATAGCTCACTACCTCTAAGACACACAGCTTATAATTAATTACTACTCCACGCAATTACAAACACACACCTGTTAGTTATCTAACTTCTAAGCAACAAATCTGCATTGTTTAAAATTACTGAAGCGAGCAATATAGAATCCACAACAAACTATCTATCACCATAGTGTTCTTAAATTAAAACACATACATCTTGATCTCCTCCAATCAAACACCCACTCACTAGCTTCATCATTCTGGTTTCTTATTAACTGGTCTTTTAACCCAGTTCTGGGTGAGGGCTATACACAGGATGATACCACTTTAAAAATTAATGTTGATTAAGATTAACATTAACAATTCCCCCCTTTGAGACTTACGATGTTAAGCATCATGAGTCTCATAATACTTATTTTCTACAAAAAGATACAAATTGAATCATACAACATGTAATCATAATTAAAATAACGATCAGTACCACAAACAAAAATAATTGTCTAAGCCAATTTAAATTTGGAAGCCACGAGAACAACCAAGAAAAATCTAATCCTTCCCGTTCTTTAAACCCATATGCCAAATCTTTTCATTGTTGAATTTTCTTCTCTACTAACTGTGAATTATCACTCAAATTAAAACAACACATTCCTTTAAATTCTTCACAACCATGATTGTGTCTTAAAAGTAAATAGTCAATTGCAGCCCTGTTTTCAAGGGTAGCTTCTCTTATTTGTGTCATTTCGGTACCAATAGCCGAAAGTGCTTGGGAGGTATAATTTGTGTCTTTTACTAAAGCACAAGTAATCCGTTTTATGGTGTGATAATTCATAGCTACTCCAACTCCGGGTGCTAGGATAGCTGCAGCTGACATCTCACTTGAACTGTATAAAGTGACTCGCGAGTCACAATTCTCTGGTATCTGATGTACGCTCCTTTTAGTTCGTGCACCATGTTCTAAGTCCTTTTTGTCTATCAGCAGCGGAGCTATCCTCCCTATTGAACACGGACCTCCGGTCACATTCGCTGGAATATAGGAATATGCTATTCGTCCACACAACAAAAACCATCCAAGGGGTAATTTAGTATGAGCCCATGCATAACTCTGAAGTTGAGTGGAGTTACATCTCAAAGGAGGTTGTAAACGCGTTAAATTTTCACATTTAGAAGTGCAATTTATAAATTTAACACAATGCCCAGCTGGAAGCATTCCTCGCACCTTGACTCTTAGCATCCCTCTCTCCTTAAATCTAGTTGTTTTTCCTAAACTATAAATGCTACGATAAGTTAATTTAATATCAAAACTTTGAAACATTGTATAATTCTTCATCAATTCCAATGGGGTTGGTACTCCTACCAAACAAGAACTATACATCCCTCCCACAGAATTCTCGGCTGAAATACAAAAGGAAGACATGTTGGTTACTTCTCGGGCTAAAAGTTCCCAGATATTTCGATTTCTATCCCATTTTGGTAACAAAAATTGAGAATCAATCTGACTGATCGTTATTATTAACAACAACACATTCCACATCTTCCCTCTCTCTCTGATTTAATTCTGTTCAATAATCAAATTGTTACACTAATTTAGCAGCATCTCCAGTATCTCATTGAACACGCCGCAAAGTTAACTTCAATGGTTCCTTAAATACAGATGTCCACAGTCCAGGTGGAATTTTCTTAATCCTCGTATAATGAATCCAAGAATCTATTCCTTCCAGTTTCACAGCAGTGTTTGTTGTTAACAGCACCTGGAAAGGTCCTTTCCACTTTTCTCCAAGAGGGTCGTCCTTCCACGTTCGCAAATAAACTTGATCCCCTGGATTAAATGAGTGTACTGGAAATTCAAGAGGTAAAGGTGTCTTCAAAAGGACATACTTATGCAAAGAATTCAACACCTTACTCAAAGATAAAAGATATTCAGTTAATACTTTTTCTCCTATTACATGCATTTGTTCTGATCCTCCTGTCAAATTAACACTATAAGGTTTTCCATATAAAATTTCAAATGGACTCACTTTTTCTTTAGCTCTAGGGGTCACCCTAATTCTCAACAAGGCAAGTGGTAAGGCTTCGATCCACTTCAATTGAGCTTCCTGACATATTTTAGAAATTTGTCTTTTCAATGTTTGATTCATCCTTTCCACCTGCCCACTAGATTGAGGTCTCCAAGGGGTATGGAGATCCCACTTAATCCCTAATGTCTTACTCATGTTTTTAACAACCTCTGCTACAAAATGTGGACCTCTGTCTGAGGATATTCCTAAAGGGACTCCAAACCTTGGAATTATTTCTTTCAACAAATGTTTTACAACCTCTTTTGCCTTGTTGGTTCGACACGGGAAAGCTTCCGGCCATCCAGAGAAGGTATCTACCAATATCAATAGATATCGGTATTGGTTACATCGCGGTAACTCTGAAAAATCTATTTGCCAATACTCACCGGAAGTTATGCCTCTTTTTACCTCTCCAGGAGGGGGTCGGATTTCTATTTTCGGATTGTTCCTAAGACAAATCTCACATTTATTACTCACACTTTTAGCAATCAATAACATTTTGGTTCCTATCGCGTATCGTCTCACTGATTCCACCATTGCCTCTGCTCCCATGTGTGTTTCAGCATGGGTTTTGACCATTAATTTCTTCATAATTTCAGGGGTTACTATACATTGTCCATGTGAAGTTATCCACCATCCTCGATCATTCTTCTTACAATGTAATAACATAGCTAATTTATTTTCTTTCTCATTATAATTTGGGGATTCCACCTGAATTTCTTTTGATGGAATTAAAACATAAATCATAGTGTTTAATGCTACACGTTTAGCAGCCTCGTCTGCTTTTCGATTTCCTTGTATTACTTTTGAGTCCCCTTTTTGATGAGCTTTACAATGAATCACCGCAACTTCTTTAGGTTTCTGTACTGCTTCCAACAAATTCAAAATCTCGGTTCCGTATTTTATAGGGGTACCGCTAGCAGATAAAAGTCCTCGCTCCTTCCATATTGCTCCATGAGCATGCACAACTCCAAAAGCATATTTAGAATCTGTATAGATGTTAACTCTTTTACCTTTAGCCAAATTTAAGGCTTTTGTGAGGGCTATAATTTCTGCTTTCCGGGCGGATGTATTTGGAGGTAATGCTTTTACTTCTCGATCTTCAGTTAAAGTTACCACGGCATAACCAGCCCTCCTTTCTCCTTTTACAACAAAGCTGCTTCCATCAGTAAATAATTCTTCATCCGGAGTTTGGAGAGGGACATCTTTCAGATCTGGCCTGCTGGCATACACCTGTTCGATAACTTGTAAACAATCATGGTTAAGATCACTCTCTTTTTCACTTGGCATTAAAGAGGCAGGATTTAAAATTGTACTCACTTTCAAAATGATGTCGTCTTGTTCCACTAACAAAGCCTGATATTGTAACAAACGACTAGGGGTTAGCCAATGATGTCCTTTTTGTTCCAGTACTGCAAGTACCGCATGCGGGACGTGAACCGTTATTTTCTGTCCCAATGTCAATTTTCTAGCTTCTTGAATGATGAGAACTGTTGCCGCAACTGCCCGCAAGCAGCTAGGCCATCCTGAGCTTACTTTATCTAATGGTTTGGAAAAGTAAGCCACTGGTCTTTTCCAGTCTCCCAAAAGTTGAGTCAAAACCCCCATAGCTACATGTCTCTTCTCATGCACAAATAGCTCAAAGGGTTTGGTCAGATTTGGAAGTCCTAAAGCTGGAGTTTTCATTAAAGTCTGTTTAATGTCATCAAAACTTTTTCGGCACTCTGGAGTCCATTCTAACAATTCTTCAGGGCCTTTGGTTGCCTCATACAGTGGTTTTGCCATCAAACCATAATTTGGAATCCAAAGGCGACACCATCCAGCCATTCCTAAAAATCCTCTCAGCTCTCTTTTAGATTGAGGGGGTGCCATCCTGCAAATGGCTTCTTTTCTACCATTTCCCAATCTTCGCTGTCCTTGGGAAATCTCAAACCCCAAATAAATTACAGTTTGTTTTGCAATTTGTGCTTTCTTCTCTGACACCCTATACCCGGCCATTCCCCAAAAGTTTAGGAGGCTGACAGTCTTTTCTTTGCAGATTTCAATAGTATCTGCTCCCAATAGGATGTCATCAACATATTGAAGGAGGGTGATTTGATCTTCCTTACCGGACCACTGTTCCAGTTCCTTATTCAGAGCTGCTCCAAAGATGGTTGGGCTATTTTTAAACCCTTGTGGCAGCACGGTCCAGCAGAGCTGAGTCCTCCTCCCAGTCGACGGATCTTCCCATTCAAAAGCAAAAATCTTTTGGCTGTTTTCTTCCAGAGGTATACAAAAGAAAGCGTCTTTCAAATCTACAACAGAGAAATATGCGTTTGATTCATTGATAGTTGTTAACAGCGTATATGGATTAGGGACTATTGGATGAATGTCCACCACTAACTGGTTTATTGCTCTTAAATCTTGGACCAGCCTATATCCTTGGTTATGCGGCTTTTTCACTGGAAGGACAGGAGTATTATAATCAGATTGACATTCTCTTAAAAGTCCGTATTTAAGAAAAATATTTATTATTGGTTCCAAAGCTTTTCTGGCTTCTATACTAATAGGATACTGTTTCTTTCTTACCGGTCGAGCTCCTGTTTTCAATTCAACTTTTACCGGTTCCACATTTTTCGCTCTTCCTGGTTTCTCTGTTGCCCAAACAAAAGGGTAAACTGCATCTTTAAGCTCTTCTGGAATTTCTTCAGATTCATCTGTGTTTGTCTGTAATAAATAAACTTGGGCTTGCCAGGCATTAGCTTCAGGAAAATGAACTTGGATTCTTCCTTTTTTAAAGTTGATTTGTGCTCCCAATTTATTCAATAAATCCCGTCCTAAGAGAGGCATGGTGCATTCCGGTATATATAAAAATTCATGCATCAGTGTTTTTCCTCCAATTTTACATTTTAAAGGTTTCAAAAAAGGCCTTATCTCCTTCTTTCCCGTGACCCCAACAATAGGTACATTAAATTTACTCATTGGTCCTTTACATGTATTTATAACAGAATATTTTGCTCCAGTATCTACTAAAAAATCGACTACTTCATCTCCCAGCTTTACTGGAACCAGGGGCTCAGCTGGGAAAATATCATTTTCTACCCCCGGTCCCCATCATTCAGAATCTCCTCCCATCATAAGTAAATCAGCTTCAGGTGGTATCTGCTGTGACTGAGTCACGTCTGCTCCTTTATTCTCTGGACACTCACTCTTCCAGTGTCCCTGTTTCTTGCATACAGCACATTGATTAAATCCTAATGGGGTATATTGTTTAAACATATCTCTACCTCCTCTGCCTTTTCCTCTCAAATACCCTCTACCTCTACCTCTCAAATATCTTCTGCCTCTTCCTCCAGCTGATCCTTGGGCATTTACAAAAGCAGCTGCTAAAATAGCAGCTTTTTGTTTCCTATCTTTTATTTTTTCTTTTTCCTGATTTTTCTTTTCCTCCTCTTCCCTATTGTTATACACCTTATAAGCAATTTCAATTAGCTGTGATATAGTCATTCCTGTAATCCCATCCACTTTCTGCAATTTCTTTCGAATATCTGGAGCAGCTTGCCCTACAAACAAAGTAGTAAATATTGCTCTGTTCTCATCACTCTCAGGATCTAAGTCTGTCCATTTCCTAGCTGCCTCACATAATCGTTCATAAAAGGTGGATGGGTCCTCTGTTTTTCCCTGAATTATTTGAGTCAATTTCGCCAAATTCTTTGGGCGGGATATTCCATTCTTTACTCCATACAAAATTAATTGTTGATACCGTTTAATCATCAATTTCCCATCATTACTATTAGGATTCCAATTTGGGTCTTGAGTTGGCATAAAATGAGCAGGACCTTCTCTTGCATTTATTCTTTCATTTTCCATATTTGCTTTTTCTAATACTACCCTCTTTTCTTCAGGAGTAAACAAATTATTCAAAAGAATTTGAATATCTTTCCAATCTGGATTATGATTTTCAATAATTGTTCGAAAGGATCTATACACCTTTTCTGGATTCTCTCTGTATGATCCTGCTAACTCTTTCCAATTCATTAAATCAGAAGTTGTAAACGGTACTTTCACAAATACTGGCTCCCCCCTTGGGCCCACTGCCTGGCGAAGGGGTGCTAACAATACAGACCCTTGCTGGGTTCTAGTCCTGCCAGCTATCGGACTAAAAGTATTGCTTCCTCTTGCTTCGGTTTCAGAAGTTTCATTTTTACTTGGTGGTACTAACATTTGTGTATCCTCCTCTTCTTCTCCTAGTTTTAAACACCGTTTTCCTATGCTACATGCAGAACAACAATGCGCTTTTGGTTCCTTATTTTCCATCATCATCATCACCACATTAGAATCCGAATCTAAAAGCTTACATTTTTTCCGAATTTCATGATCATTTCTCAAAGAAAAAAACAAATCTACATAAGGTACCTCATCCCATTTTCCTTGCCTTCTACAAAATAACATTAACTGTAAAATAGTATTATATTGCAAGGTTCCCAATTCTGGCCATTTTTCCTCATCTTCCAATTTGTACATTGGCCACCATCTAGTCAATTAATTTATCCTTTCTCAAAGGATCACCCCCAAATTTTCCCCAGTGTTTAATGATGCATCCTAAGGGGGAACAAGGTGTTACTTTTGATGGTTGAGCTCCCATATCTTTACCAAAAAAGAACGTTCTTAACCACAACTTCATATACTCCAGTCGTCACCGTCAAACGCATATGAATATACCGGTTTACCCCTGGCGCCTACAACTTCATATACTCCAGTCGTCACTGTCAAACGCATATGAATATACCTCTTTACCTGTGGCCACAATTCCTTACCAAAGGCATGCACAGTTTTATACTCCAGAACAATATCTCATTTACCTTAGCGTTGCACCGTTGAGTCGCTCACCTGCTCTGGTCGGGGAGAATACTCACGGAGTCCCCGATCAAAAGGTCGGTGCGCGCTGGAGTCCGGAGAGCAGAGTCTCCCCACCGAGAGCCGGCGAGTCGATCCGGGCAAGGCTTCACAGCAGTCCCACCTGGGTCGCCAAAAACTGTCGTCCGAAAAGCGGATTCGTGCCCGGCGTGCAAGTAACCAATTCCACACGCTCAGGAGAGATATTGTTTTATTCAGGCCTGGGTGCTCGGTGGACTTGCCACAAATCAAGCACACCTGGTCTAGTCACCTTTCTGTTTATATCCATGCTTCTCGTACATAATTTAAATTTCCTTGTTACATATTCATTACATTTCCGAGAACTAATTATAATATTACATCATCTTAAACACATGCGCACTAAAGCCTTTAGGGTCTTCTTGGGGGTCTCGGGTGGTCTCTGGTGGTCGGCAGGGTAGTGAACTCTTCATGAGCTTATTTCCTCTTTTACCTTATAGGGTCGCAATTTGTCCCTAAGCCATGCTTGGACCACGTTTGTTTATAGTTTCCATAGCTCACTACCTCTAAGACACACAGCTTATAATTAATTACTACTCCACGCAATTACAAACACACACCTGTTAGTTATCTAACTTCTAAGCAACAAATCTGCATTGTTTAAAATTACTGAAGCGAGCAATATAGAATCCACAACAAACTATCTATCACCATAGTGTTCTTAAATTAAAACACATACATCTTGATCTCCTCCAATCAAACACCCACTCACTAGCTTCATCATTCTGGTTTCTTATTAACTGGTCTTTTAACCCAGTTCTGGGTGAGGGCTATACACAGGATGATACCACTTTAAAAATTAATGTTGATTAAGATTAACATTAACAATTCCCCCCTTTGAGACTTACGATGTTAAGCATCATGAGTCTCATAATACTTATTTTCTACAAAAAGATACAAATTGAATCATACAACATGTAATCATAATTAAAATAACGATCCGTACCACAAACAAAAATAATTGTCTAAGCCAATTTAAATTTGGAAGCCACGAGAACAACCAAGAAAAATCTAATCCTTCCCGTTCTTTAAACCCATATGCCAAATCTTTTCATTGTTGAATTTTCTTCTCTACTAACTGTGAATTATCACTCAAATTAAAACAACACATTCCTTTAAATTCTTCACAACCATGATTGTGTCTTAAAAGTAAATAGTCAATTGCAGCCCTGTTTTCAAGGGTAGCTTCTCTTATTTGTGTCATTTCGGTACCAATAGCCGAAAGTGCTTGGGAGGTATAATTTGTGTCTTTTACTAAAGCACAAGTAATCCGTTTTATGGTGTGATAATTCATAGCTACTCCAACTCCGGGTGCTAGGATAGCTGCAGCTGACATCTCACTTGAACTGTATAAAGTGACTCGCGAGTCACAATTCTCTGGTATCTGATGTACGCTCCTTTTAGTTCGTGCACCATGTTCTAAGTCCTTTTTGTCTATCAGCAGCGGAGCTATCCTCCCTATTGAACACGGACCTCCGGTCACATTCGCTGGAATATAGGAATATGCTATTCGTCCACACAACAAAAACCATCCAAGGGGTAATTTAGTATGAGCCCATGCATAACTCTGAAGTTGAGTGGAGTTACATCTCAAAGGAGGTTGTAAACGCGTTAAATTTTCACATTTAGAAGTGCAATTTATAAATTTAACACAATGCCCAGCTGGAAGCATTCCTCGCACCTTGACTCTTAGCATCCCTCTCTCCTTAAATCTAGTTGTTTTTCCTAAACTATAAATGCTACGATAAGTTAATTTAATATCAAAACTTTGAAACATTGTATAATTCTTCATCAATTCCAATGGGGTTGGTACTCCTACCAAACAAGAACTATACATCCCTCCCACAGAATTCTCGGCTGAAATACAAAAGGAAGACATGTTGGTTACTTCTCGGGCTAAAAGTTCCCAGATATTTCGATTTCTATCCCATTTTGGTAACAAAAATTGAGAATCAATCTGACTGATCGTTATTATTAACAACAACACATTCCACATCTTCCCTCTCTCTCTGATTTAATTCTGTTCAATAATCAAATTGTTACACTAATTTAGCAGCATCTCCAGTATCTCATTGAACACGCCGCAAAGTTAACTTCAATGGTTCCTTAAATACAGATGTCCACAGTCCAGGTGGAATTTTCTTAATCCTCGTATAATGAATCCAAGAATCTATTCCTTCCAGTTTCACAGCAGTGTTTGTTGTTAACAGCACCTGGAAAGGTCCTTTCCACTTTTCTCCAAGAGGGTCGTCCTTCCACGTTCGCAAATAAACTTGATCCCCTGGATTAAATGAGTGTACTGGAAATTCAAGAGGTAAAGGTGTCTTCAAAAGGACATACTTATGCAAAGAATTCAACACCTTACTCAAAGATAAAAGATATTCAGTTAATACTTTTTCTCCTATTACATGCATTTGTTCTGATCCTCCTGTCAAATTAACACTATAAGGTTTTCCATATCAAATTTCAAATGGACTCACTTTTTCTTTAGCTCTAGGGGTCACCCTAATTCTCAACAAGGCAAGTGGTAAGGCTTCGATCCACTTCAATTGAGCTTCCTGACATATTTTAGAAATTTGTCTTTTCAATGTTTGATTCATCCTTTCCACCTGCCCACTAGATTGAGGTCTCCAAGGGGTATGGAGATCCCACTTAATCCCTAATGTCTTACTCATGTTTTTAACAACCTCTGCTACAAAATGTGGACCTCTGTCTGAGGATATTCCTAAAGGGACTCCAAACCTTGGAATTATTTCTTTCAACAAATGTTTTACAACCTCTTTTGCCTTGTTGGTTCGACACGGGAAAGCTTCCGGCCATCCAGAGAAGGTATCTACCAATATCAATAGATATCGGTATTGGTTACATCGCGGTAACTCTGAAAAATCTATTTGCCAATACTCACCGGAAGTTATGCCTCTTTTTACCTCTCCAGGAGGGGGTCGGATTTCTATTTTCGGATTGTTCCTAAGACAAATCTCACATTTATTACTCACACTTTTAGCAATCAATAACATTTTGGTTCCTATCGCGTATCGTCTCACTGATTCCACCATTGCCTCTGCTCCCA
Source organism: Calonectris borealis (assembly GCF_964195595.1). NCBI lineage: Eukaryota > Metazoa > Chordata > Aves > Procellariiformes > Procellariidae > Calonectris > Calonectris borealis. The sequence continues at coordinate 1,205,416 of NW_027441455.1, read as the reverse complement.
TGTGTGTTTCAGCATGGGTTTTGACCATTAATTTCTTCATAATTTCAGGGGTTACTATACATTGTCCATGTGAAGTTATCCACCATCCTCGATCATTCTTCTTACAATGTAATAACATAGCTAATTTATTTTCTTTCTCATTATAATTTGGGGATTCCACCTGAATTTCTTTTGATGGAATTAAAACATAAATCATAGTATTTAATGCTACACGTTTAGCAGCCTCGTCTGCTTTTCGATTTCCTTGTATTACTTTTGAGTCCCCTTTTTGATGAGCTTTACAATGAATCACCGCAACTTCTTTAGGTTTCTGTACTGCTTCCAACAAATTCAAAATCTCGGTTCCGTATTTTATAGGGGTACCGCTAGCAGATAAAAGTCCTCGCTCCTTCCATATTGCTCCATGAGCATGCACAACTCCAAAAGCATATTTAGAATCTGTATAGATGTTAACTCTTTTACCTTTAGCCAAATTTAAGGCTTTTGTGAGGGCTATAATTTCTGCTTTCCGGGCGGATGTATTTGGAGGTAATGCTTTTACTTCTCGATCTTCAGTTAAAGTTACCACGGCATAACCAGCCCTCCTTTCTCCTTTTACAACAAAGCTGCTTCCATCAGTAAATAATTCTTCATCCGGAGTTTGGAGAGGGACATCTTTCAGATCTGGCCTGCTGGCATACACCTGTTCGATAACTTGTAAACAATCATGGTTAAGATCACTCTCTTTTTCACTTGGCATTAAAGAGGCAGGATTTAAAATTGTACTCACTTTCAAAATGATGTCGTCTTGTTCCACTAACAAAGCCTGATATTGTAACAAACGACTAGGGGTTAGCCAATGATGTCCTTTTTGTTCCAGTACTGCAAGTACCGCATGCGGGACGTGAACCGTTATTTTCTGTCCCAATGTCAATTTTCTAGCTTCTTGAATGATGAGAACTGTTGCCGCAACTGCCCGCAAGCAGCTAGGCCATCCTGAGCTTACTTTATCTAAGGGTTTGGAAAAGTAAGCCACTGGTCTTTTCCAGTCTCCCAAAAGTTGAGTCAAAACCCCCATAGCTACATGTCTCTTCTCATGCACAAATAGCTCAAAGGGTTTGGTCAGATTTGGAAGTCCTAAAGCTGGAGTTTTCATTAAAGTCTGTTTAATGTCATCAAAACTTTTTCGGCACTCTGGAGTCCATTCTAACAATTCTTCAGGGCCTTTGGTTGCCTCATACAGTGGTTTTGCCATCAAACCATAATTTGGAATCCAAAGGCGACACCATCCAGCCATTCCTAAAAATCCTCTCAGCTCTCTTTTAGATTGAGGGGGTGCCATCCTGCAAATGGCTTCTTTTCTACCATTTCCCAATCTTCGCTGTCCTTGGGAAATCTCAAACCCCAAATAAATTACAGTTTGTTTTGCAATTTGTGCTTTCTTCTCTGACACCCTATACCCGGCCATTCCCCAAAAGTTTAGGAGGCTGACAGTCTTTTCTTTGCAGATTTCAATAGTATCTGCTCCCAATAGGATGTCATCAACATATTGAAGGAGGGTGATTTGATCTTCCTTACCGGACCACTGTTCCAGTTCCTTATTCAGAGCTGCTCCAAAGATGGTTGGGCTATTTTTAAACCCTTGTGGCAGCACGGTCCAGCAGAGCTGAGTCCTCCTCCCAGTCGACGGATCTTCCCATTCAAAAGCAAAAATCTTTTGGCTGTTTTCTTCCAGAGGTATACAAAAGAAAGCGTCTTTCAAATCTACAACAGAGAAATATGCATTTGATTCATTGATAGTTGTTAACAGCGTATATGGATTAGGGACTATTGGATGAATGTCCACCACTAACTGGTTTATTGCTCTTAAATCTTGGACCAGCCTATATCCTTGGTTATGCGGCTTTTTCACTGGAAGGACAGGAGTATTATAATCAGATTGACATTCTCTTAAAAGTCCGTATTTAAGAAAAATATTTATTATTGGTTCCAAAGCTTTTCTGGCTTCTATACTAATAGGATACTGTTTCTTTCTTACCGGTCGAGCTCCTGTTTTCAATTCAACTTTTACCGGTTCCACATTTTTCGCTCTTCCTGGTTTCTCTGTTGCCCAAACAAAAGGGTAAACTGCATCTTTAAGCTCTTCTGGAATTTCTTCAGATTCATCTGTGTTTGTCTGTAATAAATAAACTTGGGCTTGCCAGGCATTAGCTTCAGGAAAATGAACTTGGATTCTTCCTTTTTTAAAGTTGATTTGTGCTCCCAATTTATTCAATAAATCCCGTCCTAAGAGAGGCATGGTGCATTCCGGTATATATAAAAATTCATGCATCAGTGTTTTTCCTCCAATTTTACATTTTAAAGGTTTCAAAAAAGGCCTTATCTCCTTCTTTCCCGTGACCCCAACAATAGGTACATTAAATTTACTCATTGGTCCTTTACATGTATTTATAACAGAATATTTTGCTCCAGTATCTACTAAAAAATCGACTACTTCATCTCCCAGCTTTACTGGAACCAGGGGCTCAGCTGGGAAAATATCATTTTCTACCCCCGGTCCCCATCATTCAGAATCTCCTCCCATCATAAGTAAATCAGCTTCAGGTGGTATCTGCTGTGACTGAGTCACGTCTGCTCCTTTATTCTCTGGACACTCACTCTTCCAGTGTCCCTGTTTCTTGCATACAGCACATTGATTAAATCCTAATGGGGTATATTGTTTAAACATATCTCTACCTCCTCTGCCTTTTCCTCTCAAATACCCTCTACCTCTACCTCTCAAATATCTTCTGCCTCTTCCTCCAGCTGATCCTTGGGCATTTACAAAAGCAGCTGCTAAAATAGCAGCTTTTTGTTTCCTATCTTTTATTTTTTCTTTTTCCTGATTTTTCTTTTCCTCCTCTTCCCTATTGTTATACACCTTATAAGCAATTTCAATTAGCTGTGATATAGTCATTCCTGTAATCCCATCCACTTTCTGCAATTTCTTTCGAATATCTGGAGCAGCTTGCCCTACAAACAAAGTAGTAAATATTGCTCTGTTCTCATCACTCTCAGGATCTAAGTCTGTCCATTTCCTAGCTGCCTCACATAATCGTTCATAAAAGGTGGATGGGTCCTCTGTTTTTCCCTGAATTATTTGAGTCAATTTCGCCAAATTCTTTGGGCGGGATATTCCATTCTTTACTCCATACAAAATTAATTGTTGATACCGTTTAATCATCAATTTCCCATCATTACTATTAGGATTCCAATTTGGGTCTTGAGTTGGCATAAAATGAGCAGGACCTTCTCTTGCATTTATTCTTTCATTTTCCATATTTGCTTTTTCTAATACTACCCTCTTTTCTTCAGGAGTAAACAAATTATTCAAAAGAATTTGAATATCTTTCCAATCTGGATTATGATTTTCAATAATTGTTCGAAAGGATCTATACACCTTTTCTGGATTCTCTCTGTATGATCCTGCTAACTCTTTCCAATTCATTAAATCAGAAGTTGTAAACGGTACTTTCACAAATACTGGCTCCCCCCTTGGGCCCACTGCCTGGCGAAGGGGTGCTAACAATACAGACCCTTGCTGGGTTCTAGTCCTGCCAGCTATCGGACTAAAAGTATTGCTTCCTCTTGCTTCGGTTTCAGAAGTTTCATTTTTACTTGGTGGTACTAACATTTGTGTATCCTCCTCTTCTTCTCCTAGTTTTAAACACCGTTTTCCTATGCTACATGCAGAACAACAATGCGCTTTTGGTTCCTTATTTTCCATCATCATCATCACCACATTAGAATCCGAATCTAAAAGCTTACATTTTTTCCGAATTTCATGATCATTTCTCAAAGAAAAAAACAAATCTACATAAGGTACCTCATCCCATTTTCCTTGCCTTCTACAAAATAACATTAACTGTAAAATAGTATTATATTGCAAGGTTCCCAATTCTGGCCATTTTTCCTCATCTTCCAATTTGTACATTGGCCACCATCTAGTCAATTAATTTATCCTTTCTCAAAGGATCACCCCCAAATTTTCCCCAGTGTTTAATGATGCATCCTAAGGGGGAACAAGGTGTTACTTTTGATGGTTGAGCTCCCATATCTTTACCAAAAAAGAACGTTCTTAACCACAACTTCATATACTCCAGTCGTCACCGTCAAACGCATATGAATATACCGGTTTACCCCTGGCGCCTACAACTTCATATACTCCAGTCGTCACTGTCAAACGCATATGAATATACCTCTTTACCTGTGGCCACAATTCCTTACCAAAGGCATGCACAGTTTTATACTCCAGAACAATATCTCATTTACCTTAGCGTTGCACCGTTGAGTCGCTCACCTGCTCTGGTCGGGGAGAATACTCACGGAGTCCCCGATCAAAAGGTCGGTGCGCGCTGGAGTCCGGAGAGCAGAGTCTCCCCACCGAGAGCCGGCGAGTCGATCCGGGCAAGGCTTCACAGCAGTCCCACCTGGGTCGCCAAAAACTGTCGTCCGAAAAGCGGATTCGTGCCCGGCGTGCAAGTAACCAATTCCACACGCTCAGGAGAGAGATTGTTTTATTCAGGCCTGGGTGCTCGGTGGACTTGCCACAAATCAAGCACACCTGGTCTAGTCACCTTTCTGTTTATATCCATGCTTCTCGTACATAATTTAAATTTCCTTGTTACATATTCATTACATTTCCGAGAACTACTTATAATATTACATCATCTTAAACACATGCGCACTAAAGCCTTTAGGGTCTTCTTGGGGGTCTCGGGTGGTCTCTGGTGGTCGGCAGGGTAGTGAACTCTTCATGAGCTTATTTCCTCTTTTACCTTATAGGGTCGCAATTTGTCCCTAAGCCATGCTTGGACCACGTTTGTTTATAGTTTCCATAGCTCACTACCTCTAAGACACACAGCTTATAATTAATTACTACTCCACGCAATTACAAACACACACCTGTTAGTTATCTAACTTCTAAGCAACAAATCTGCATTGTTTAAAATTACTGAAGCGAGCAATATAGAATCCACAACAAACTATCTATCACCATAGTGTTCTTAAATTAAAACACATACATCTTGATCTCCTCCAATCAAACACCCACTCACTAGCTTCATCATTCTGGTTTCTTATTAACTGGTCTTTTAACCCAGTTCTGGGTGAGGGCTATACACAGGATGATACCACTTTAAAAATTAATGTTGATTAAGATTAACATTAACAATTCCCCCCTTTGAGACTTACGATGTTAAGCATCATGAGTCTCATAATACTTATTTTCTACAAAAAGATACAAATTGAATCATACAACATGTAATCATAATTAAAATAACGATCAGTACCACAAACAAAAATAATTGTCTAAGCCAATTTAAATTTGGAAGCCACGAGAACAACCAAGAAAAATCTAATCCTTCCCGTTCTTTAAACCCATATGCCAAATCTTTTA